>NC_041389.1:95527643-95535669 GCF_002162155.2 Triticum dicoccoides | reverse complement strand
ATGCCCTGGCCACCTCCTGCTTGCCACCGAGGCGCCCCCGACGCGTCTGGAGACGCCCCGCAACCCCCTCTGCCTCTCCCCTCACTCTCTGTTCTCTCCCTCGCCCTCTAGCTCCTTCCCCAAGTGCGACCGAACGCAGCCGCCGACGCCTCCGCCGTAGCTGCAGCCACCGCTACCCCCTCGCCCCTCTGTTGCGCCCACGAGCTCCGCGACGTCGCCCTCGACCCCCTCTCCGAGCCACGTCCCGCCAGAAGCTCTGCTGCATCTCCAACGCCGCCGTTTTCGACCTCGGGTGCCGGTGATCCCCTCCGTCGATTCGCCGGACCCCGTGCCTCCCCTGCCTCGCCAGCAGCACCAGAAGAACCGTGGTGAGCCGCTGCATTGTTTCCCCCATGCCTCGTTGCCTAATTCGCCCCCTAGCCGCTTCCTCCCCCGGAGCCGAGACGCTCCGCCGCACGGGCTCGTCGCCGGTGAAGCTCCGGTGACCTTTTGGTCCCACGCATGCATCCGTTGCACTCGTTGCGTCCCGTAGAGTAAAACTAGCGCGACAACCGTCTTGTTTGCACACCGCAGCGCCGGTCCCGCGAACCCCCGAGCTCCGGCCGCCGCCGGGGTCGATGCCGCGCTCAACTCCGGCCACCCCACGCCCTCTCGTGGGTCCCCCTAGATGCGCGGGAGCACGGGCTTCCTCCTGGTGCCCTCAGGGTGCCCAACCGCAGCCTGTAGTGCCATCCCGAGCTACTCCGGCGAGGTTTCGCCGTCGCCATGGTCGCCGGCGTCACTAGCCGACGTGGCCGCGTGATTAGCACTAATCACGGCCAGCTAACCTCCCCAGAGCCGCTGACGTATGGGCCCCACGCCCTTATTTAATCCTTATCATTTTTCTGTTAAGTTTAACCTAACCACCATGGGCCCACACGTCAGCTTTGACCAAGCTGACGTGGCTGTTGACTTGGTCCCACCTGTCAGTGTCACTAACCAGCACTAGTCACTGACCAGTGGACCCCACTGGTCAGGTTTGACCCAGACCAGCCCCTGTTGACCCGCTGACGTCATGATGATGTCAGGCTGACGCAATAAGTATTTTCTGGATTTAAAAATAATCAGGAAATTCCAGAAAATAGCTGAAACTTCAATAAATCATAGAAATTCAACCGTAACTCCAAATTAAATAATTTATATATGAAAAATTATCAGAAAAATTCAAGGAATCCATCTGTACCATTTTCATGCATGTTAGAACAACTTATAGGTGCTGTTTAGCACAAATCAATTAAAGGGCATTTGAATAATCACATATGGAGTTTGAATTTGAATCTTGTATTCAAACCAACTTCATTTAATCTATTGCTAGTTGCATTAGCTCATAACACATTCATTTTGCCATGTCATGACCATGCATCATATTGTGCATTGCATTGATTGTGTTCCCTTCTGTGTTGCCGGTATTTGTCCCCTCTTGATAGACGTGATACCGATGATGTGATCGTTGACACTGATGAAGACTCAATGTTATCTTCAGAAGTGCCAGGCAAGCAAAACCACCTTGTTCATTCCGATATAATCCTACTCTCTCGCTCCTGCTCTCTTTTACTGCATTAGGACAACAATGATTTATCTGTTACTTGCTGCGGTAGCTGAACCCCTTTATCCTCTGCATGACCTGTCATTCCACAGTAATTAGATGAAACCCACTAGCATGAGTAGGAGTTGTTTGAGCCCTGTTGTGCCTACTCATTCATGCTTGTTTGTCATGCCTGCTACTGCTTAGAGTTGAGTCAGGTCTGATTCATCGGGGATGAATCAGAGGTGTGTGACCATGTCCTACTGTGTGTGAGCTAAGTGTGTGAATACGATTTGGTAAAGGTAGCGGTGAGAGGCCATGTAGGAGTACATGGTGGGTTGTCTCATTGAAGCCGTCCTTAGGAACTGAGTTCTGTGTTTGTGATCCATGACTCAGCTACTACCATACATTGGGCCCTGAAATATGACCCCGCTCGACTTCTTAATCACCCTTGTCCTCTGTCCAGGAGTTGCAAGTAGTTTCTGGTGTTTGTAGTATGCTGGAGGCCGTGGACAGCGCTGACCGTAGGGGTGGGCTGTGATGCGGTAGGCACGTGGCCGGGTAAACCGGGCACCCGTTTGGTGTCACGGAACCCTGTTCACATCGTTTGGGGCTGTGAGTGAAACTCTGGCCGGATCTCCTCATGGATGGAACCCGAATAGGCGATAAACCTGGACTAGAGACTTGAGTGTTTAGGTAGGTCGTGGTCTACACCCACGTCGGCTTTCGCTTGAAGTCTGCCGAGCACATGTCGTGTGCAGACGCTAAGTGGTGGAAACATGTATGAAGAAGTACACCCCTGCAGGGTTAACATCATCTATTCGAATAGCCATGTCCGCGGAAAAGGACTTCTGGGTTGCTTATATCAGTTCATAGACAAGTGAAAGTGGATACTCTAAAATACGCAAGATAAGCGTGAGTGCTATGGATGGCGTTCTCATAGGGAGACGGGAGCGGATCCATAGTGGTGTATTGATATGGTGAATATGTGGACTCGTGTGCGCCACCTCAAAAGGGTTACCAGCAGTCGTAGTTCAGGTTAGCCACCGAGTCAAAGCTGGCATTGCTGCAGTTAAACCCCACCATCCCCTTTGTTGATAATGATGCATATGTAGTTAGTTCTGATGTAAGTCTTGCTGGGTACATTTGTACTCACATTTGCCTATTTTATGTTTTTGCAGAGAGACTTCAGTCTCACTAGTAGTTCCACGTGGACTTCGACGTTTAGCTTGTTACCTCAGCTACGATCTTGTGCCCCGGCAGGATCTGGTAGATAGTCAGGCTTCTCAGCCTTTTTTCAGTTATAGATGTCTGTACCCAGACATGATAGCTTCCGCTTGTGCTTTGACTTGTATGCTCTGATTGTTGGGTCATGAGACCCATGTTTGTAATATCTCGCTCCTCGGAGCCTATTGAATAAAATACTTGAGTCGTAGAGTCATGTTGTGATGCCATGTTGTATTTGCACATATCGAGCATATTGTGTGTATGTTATTGAAATGCTTGGTATGTGTGGGATCTGACCATCTAGTTGTTTATCTTTAGTAGCCTCTCTTACCGGGAAATGTCTCCTAGTGTTTCCATTGAGCCTTGGTAGCTTGCTACTGCTCCGGAACACTTAGGCTGGCCGGCATGTGTCCTTCTTCGTTCCTGTGTTTGTCCCTTCGGGGAAATGTCACGCGATGAATACCGGAGTCCTGTTAGCCCGCTACAGCCCGGTTCACCGGAGTCCTGCTAGCCCAGTGCTACAGCCTGGATTCACTCGCTGATGACCGACACGTTCGATGCTGGGTCATGGATGCCTGTCCCTGTAACTTAGCGCCACTTTGGGTTCACGACTAGCCATGTCAGCCCGGGTTCTTTGTCATATGGATGCTAGCGACACTATAATATACGTGAGCCAAAAGGCGCAAACGGTCCCGGGCCAGGTAAGGTGGCACCTGTGGGAATACCGTGCGTGAGGCCGCAAAGTGATATGATGTGTTACATGCTAGATCGGTGTGGCATTGAGTCGGGGTCCTGACAGCGTTGGTATCAGAGCTTGACTGCCTGTAGGATTACCAAGCTAAACTGGTCAAAGTTGAGTCTAGAAATTCTTTAGTTATATGTAGGGGAATTGATTGTGGGATGGAACGTAAGGCTCTTTTACTCCTTATACCTCATGCCCTTCTGATCTGAGTCATCTTATCTTTCCTGCGGGGATTAAGAACTAGGCTATCTCTTCTTTCTATCAGGATCACGTGTTACTAATCCGTAGACTTAAGATTGTTGGGTTTAAGTCTCAGTTCAGTTCCTACTACTTCCGTATGTTAATTGTTGATCTCGGAACCTTGATATTGTGCTTCTGAGTGGTTATGTCACCCTTTTTGTGAATGTCTCAAATCTTTCTGAGCATTTACAGCCGTTATGCTGTCCGAGTCATTCCAGGTTTCTAAATAGTCTGATGCATTTGCAAAATCCTTTCCCTCTGGTTTCGATGTTCCTTTATGCCAGCTCAATCACATAAATTGTTGAGTTGAGGTATTCTATTGCCTTGACATTATGTTGGAGTTACTATTATGACCCTAGGTGTCTTAGGGGATCATCTAGTAATTTAGCCATGATTTGTGTTCCCAGTGTGATGATTCTGGCCATCATTCTCAAAAGCATCCCGTGATGCTACTTAGTACTAGGTATTCTGTTTCTGGGTTCTTGAACCCGAGATTCACTCTACCTACTTCATGTTGATAGTAATTGCTAGTTCCTTCAGGATATTAGTAACCTTTGCGATAGTCCTTGAAGTCCGTGGTATCTTCTTCTTCCAAATACCATGAACTACTTATGGCAGAAGTTCCTCGTTGAACTGAAATATCACAAGAGGATTATCCTTGAGGAGTTCTCCATTCATAAATCATGACTCTGCCAGTTCTACCTTTCTGCATGGGTTATCCGGAAGAAATATGTTGAACTTGGTTCGACATACTAATCTATGCATCCACAACTCAGAAAGTTATATGTTCCTTTGAGTTGTCCCTCTTTAGTTGTCTACTGACCTTCGTCTGTCAATTGATAGTCAAGAGTATGCGTGCGTTCGTTTATCGATGCCTACTACTTTTGTGGTCCGTCAAGCCATTCTATCGCGGAATGACTAGGAGAAATAAACTCCAGTACCTCTTCCATATCTAGGATTGGGTCAAAACAATTGTACTCCGCAGATCAAAATGCCAATCCAGCTTTTGCTCTGTTCTACCTTGGAGTATTACCATCTTTTATATCGGGATTGTTATAGGAATTGCACACCATCCTATGAACTCTTGGTACAGTGATACTTTTGCCATCATTGTTCATTCCTCGGTTCCTGTGTTATTGTAACCGGAATGCCGACAAGTGTACCGTGATGTGCGAAATCAATACTCCTAGCAACTCCGTTGCTTGGTAGTTAATGGACAATATTCTCATTCTTAGCATGCTGGTTATTGAATTATCATTCTAAGACTGATCGTGCTACCTAGTCCTTATTTCCTGATGCACTCTTTGATTAATGAGTTAGGATTTTGTCAAGTCCTCGCTCATTTGATCATATCATCTTGCCCTGAAAAGCAAGATTGTTCTCGAGCTTAGTAACATATCGGTGGTTCGTGATTTCCGAAGATCTTCTCGGAAGTATTACCAGGTTGTCACCTGACCGCTATGTTGAGCTCGTGATCAAGTTGGTTTCTTGTGAACCACCTTCTCTCCAAGAATCGGTGTTAGATATCCCTGAGCTAGTTGGTTAAGCTAAACGACAACTTGGAGGGTTGGAAGATAAAAGCTTGCCTGACTTAGTTCGATCCAAAGGGATATTCTTGTGTAGTGTGTGTTGAAGAAAGATGATATGTTCATCGGTTGGTCCCTGTGATCAGTTGCTGGACCTATCGTCTTATCAATCCTTTGATTTGAGTGTGGGCTATCGTCAAATCAAGTCAGAACCAACGATGTTCGTAATGTTGTCTTCCTCGCGGTTGATCCCTCGAGCATACACCATTATATCTTTTGGGTCTGACCAATGCTATCACCGTGTTCACACGATGGTGGAAGTCCAGTGATATGGCAATTCTGATGAGTTGTTGTTGAGTCCATTGACAACATCCTTATCTCCTCCATGATGTTGTTGAACATTAAGTTAGTGTTGGAAACTTTTGAAAGCATTTTCTTCATGCTAGCTCATGAAGTACTTGTTGATGAAAGGAGTGACTTCCTTTAATTCACGTGAATTTTGATGTAAGTTGCCGTCGTGAATTCGAGAAGGTTTGTTTTTGCTCCTTTGGAATCATCCCAAGTCGGTCATGCACGTGCGAAGAATTCTGTGGTCTGTTAGACTGATCATCTTCATTCCATATGTATATCCTAGCACACCAAGCCACTGATTGACTTGTTCAAGGAAAAGAAGTCTATGCTTGGGATCTAATCCATGGACTTGTGTAAAGACTTCGATATCCTCGATGATGGCTCCCAACCAGAACTCGGTAGTGTTTTATTGTAAGACTACCATGTGGGCATGCTTGTCTGGAACAACGTGTTCACATGTTTGTAGCAGAACCAGCTCATGTTTTGGAGCTTGCTATCGTAGTTCATTTCCTGAGAATCTCGCAACGTCATCTCGTCGATTTGTGTTGCAAACTTTCATTTTTCTTCCTAGACTCGATGAGTCTGGAATATTCTGACACCAACTAGATCTGAGTCTCAGGCAGATATGATGGTTGGAATATTTCCCAAGATCTATAATATTGGTCCCTCGATAACCGGTAAAGTGGATGTCCTGGCCAACACACCCAGCCGGAAGACCTATTATTGTAGTATCTTGTTTGAAGAAGTTGGCCACCTCCCCATAAGGATTTCGTAGGATTTACCTCCGTAACTGTTCCTTATGGATTCTATTGCTCCTGAAGTCCGACCTTTACTTGATGTTCTAGTTATCAAACCATATCTATGAATGGGTTACACTAGCACGTCAAGGAGAGCATTAGAAGCGGAGTGCTAAATGTCTCTCGGTCGATCATCCAGATTTTGTTTCCTTGGCCTCGCTAAGGTGAAATCTGAGAAAGTGTTATCTTCCTTTGCATCTGCATCATCCATCGTCATTCATCATGGTAGCAAGTTGTGTTGCCAGGATCCTTGATGCGGTTGTTGATAAAACCTTGATGATTGTGGAAATGCTCAAGTTCTTGAGAGCACGCACAAGCGCTAGGTGTTATCATCGGCACTAACTGGGTTTACTCTCAGTTTCCTCGGCAATGCAATGATCCTTTCAAACAGTGAATTCACTCTCTATTGTTGGGTTCTTCCTAGTTACCAGAATCATTCCCAGCATTTGCATTTTGTTCCCAGCTTGCACCATCAATGTGCCATTCTACCACGGGTCTCTTCCATCTCCGGTGATAAGGAAATTCATCCATTACCTTGTCTTCAACAAGGTAATCCACATCATCCAAGTCCGAGTATGCCATTCTACCGACCCCGCCAATCGATTGCTTGTGATTGCCTTAGGCTGGTATAAAGAGTTTCAATGATCTTTGAATCAAAGGTAATTCTTTTTGCCACTTAAGGGGATATATCTACGAGTCACCATCCCTAAGATGCCTCGTTGTGGTATCATGGCAATCCAACTCCTCGCTACCTTGACAACCGATCACCACATTCTTAAGTCTGAAATTGTTGTCTACCTAGTGAACCTCGTCATCTGCTCCACTCCATCCCTCTAGAGGTGTGCTTCGTCTCTCAGCTCAAGAGATGTTGCTATGTCACATTCTGAGAGTTAATCCTGAGTTGTTCGACCTTCGAGAAGATCGATTCTTCCGGAGTTGTCCTTTTCCTCTTGCTGTCATGCTAGCTGGAGTTCTCAGAGCAAGACAACGGGACAAAGATGGTGATCGAATCAACGTTCCTATGAAGTGCAACCTGGACCATGAAGATTGTGCTAGTTTGCGTTCCCCATCGTCTTACCCTACACTTGAATCTTGGGACGAGATTTTTATTTAGTGGGGGTGAGCTGTCACATCCCTAGCTTCTGGTGCTGTCTAGTGTTGCATCTTGCTTGCATCATGTTTAAATTTTTGAAACTTGAACTGAGGAATTTTGGAAGCCTCAAAAACTTAAATAAAAGAGGGGCAAAGAACCCTGGAAAATGCATTCAATGTTCCAAAATGGCCTTAAATAATGTTGGTTATATTTTGGCAAGGGTTTTGCACCAAACCAAAAATAATGAACATTTTGAGGAATATTTTGAGCACTGAATTTAAATCATTATTGTATTTGAATTTGGAATTATATTCATAATATATGGGATATATTTTCAAATAACTCTGAAATGCTTTATGTGCTGTTGGAAAAGTCCATCTAGCAAATAAAAATATTCAGAGGAGTTTTTGGCATTGTTTGAATTTGTTTAAATTCAAAACAATGCCAAAACAAATTTAAAAAAATAGAAAACAGAAATATAAAAAA
>NC_041389.1:95489915-95527035 GCF_002162155.2 Triticum dicoccoides | reverse complement strand
CCCGCAACCCCCTCTGCCTCTCCCCTCACTCTCTGTTCTCTCCCTCGCCCTCTAGCTCCTTCCCCAAGTGCGACCGAACGCAGCCGCCGACGCCTTCGCCGTAGCTGCAGCCACAGCTACCCCCTCGCCCCTCTGTTGTGCCCACGAGCTCCGCGACGTCGCCCTCGACCCCCTCTCCGAGCCACGTCCCGCCAGAAGCTCTGCTGCATCTCCAACGCCGCCGTTTTCGACCTCGGGTGCCGGTGATCCCCTCCGTCGATTCGCCGGACCCCGTGCCTCCCCTGCCTCGCCAGCAGCACCAGAAGAACCGCGGTGAGCCGCTGCATCGTTTCCCC
This sequence comes from Triticum dicoccoides, assembly GCF_002162155.2. Lineage (NCBI taxonomy): Eukaryota > Viridiplantae > Streptophyta > Magnoliopsida > Poales > Poaceae > Triticum > Triticum dicoccoides. The sequence continues at coordinate 95,526,700 of NC_041389.1, read as the reverse complement.
CATGCCTCGTTGCCTAATTCGCCCCCTAGCCGCTTCCTCCACCGGAGCCGAGACGCTCCGCCGCACGGGCTTGTCGCCGGTGAAGCTCCGGTGACCTTTTGGTCCCACGCATGTGTCCGTTGCACTCGTTGCGTCCCGTAGAGTAAAACTAGCGCGGCAACTGTCTTGTTTGCACACCGCAGCGCCGGTCCCGCGAACCCCCGAGCTCCGGCCGCCGCCGGGGTCGATGCCGCGCTCAACTCCGGCCACCCCACGCCCTCTCGTGGGTCCCCCTAGATGCGCGGGAGCACGGGCTTCCTCCTGGTGCCCTCAGGGTGCCCAACCGCAGCCTGTAGTGCCATCCCGAGCTACTCCGGCGAGGTTCCGCCATCGCCATGGTCGCCGGCGTCACTAGCCGACGTGGCCGCGTGATTAGCACTAATCACGGCCAGCTAACCTCCCCAGAGCCGCTGACGTATGGGCCCCACGCCCTTATTTAATCCTTATCATTTTTCTGTTAAGTTTAACCTAACCACCATGGGCCCACACGTCAGCTTTGACCAAGCTGACGTGGCTGTTGACTTGGTCCCACCTATCAGTGTCACTAACCAGCACTAGTCACTGACCAGTGGACCCCACTGGTCAGGTTTGACCCGGACCAGCCCCTGTTGACCCGCTGACGTCATGATGATGTCAGGCTGACGCAATAAGTATTTTCTGGATTTAAAAATAATCAGGAAATTCCAGAAAATAGCTAAAACTTCAATAAATCATAGAAATTCAACCGTAACTCCAAATTAAATAATTTATATATGAAAAATTATCAGAAAAATTCAAGGAATCCATCTGTACCATTTTCATGCATGTTAGAACAACTTATAGGTGCTGTTTAGCACAAATCAATTAAAGGGCATTTGAATAATCACATATGGAGTTTGAATTTGAATCTTGTATTCAAACCAACTTCATTTAATCTATTGCTAGTTGCATTAGCTCATAACACATTCATTTTGCCATGTCATGACCATGCATCATATTGTGCATTGCATTGACTGTGTTCCCTTCTGTGTTGCCGGTATTTGTCCCCTCTTGATAGACGTGATACCGATGATGTGATCGTTGACACTGATGAAGACTCAATGTTATCTTCAGAAGTGCCAGGCAAGCAAAACCCCCTTGTTCATTCCGATATAATCCTACTCTCTCGCTCCTGCTCTCTTTTACTGCATTAGGACAACAACGATTTATCTGTTACTTGCTGCGGTAGCTGAACCCCTTTATCCTCTGCATGACCTGTCATTCCACAGTAATTAGATGAAACCCACTAGCATGAGTAGGAGTTGTTTGAGCCCTGTTGTGCCTACTCATTCATGCTTGTTTGTCATGCCTGCTACTGCTTAGAGTTGAGTCAGGTCTGATTCATCGGGGATGAATCAGAGGTGTGTGAACATGTCCTACTGTGTGTGAGCTAAGTGTGTGAATACGATTTGGTAAAGGTAGCGGTGAGAGGCCATGTAGGAGTACATGATGGGTTGTCTCATTGAAGCCGTCCTTAGGAACTGAGTTCTATGTTTGTGATCCATGACTCAGCTACTACCATACATTGGGCCCTGAAATATGACCCCGCTCGACTTCTTAATCACCCTTGTCCTCTGTCCAGGAGTTGCAAGTAGTTTCTGGTGTTTGTAGTATGCTGGAGGCCGTGGACAGCGCTGACCGTAGGGGTGGGCTGTGATGCGGTAGGCACGTGGCCGGGTAAACCGGGCACCCGTTTGGTGTCACGGAACCCTGTTCACATCGTTTGGGGCTGTGAGCGAAACTCCGGCCGGATCTCCTCATGGATGGAACCCGAATAGGCGATAAACCTGGACTAGAGACTTGAGTGTTTAGGTAGGTCGTGGTCTACACCCACGTCGGCTTTCGCTTGAAGTCTGCCGAGCACATGTCGTGTGCAGACGCTAAGTGGTGGAAACATGTATGAAGAAGTACACCCCTGCAGGGTTAACATCATCTATTCGAATAGCCGTGTCCGCGGAAAAGGACTTCTGGGTTGCTTATATCAGTTCATAGACAAGTGAAAGTGGATACTCTAAAATACGCAAGATAAGCGTGAGTGCTATGGATGGCGTTCTCGTAGGGAGACGGGAGCGGATCCATAGTGGTGTATTGATATGGTGAATATGTGGACTCGTGTGCGCCACCTCAAAAGGGTTACTAGCAGTCGTAGTTCAGGTTAGCCACCGAGTCAAAGCTGGCATTGCTGCAGTTAAACCCCACCATCCCCTTTGTTGATAATGATGCATATGTAGTTAGTTCTGATGTAAGTCTTGCTGGGTACATTTGTACTCACGTTTGCCTATTTTATGTTTTTGCAGAGAGACTTCAGTCTCACTAGTAGTTCCACGTGGACTTCGACGTTTAGCTTGTTACCTTAGCTACGATCTTGTGCCCCGGCAGGATCTGGTAGATAGTCAGGCTTCTCAGCCTTTTTTTCAGTTATAGATGTCTGTACCCAGACATGATAGCTTCCGCTTGTGCTTTGACTTGTATGCTCTGATTGTTGGGTCATGAGACCCATGTTTGTAATATCTCGCTCCTCGGAGCCTATTGAATAAAATACTTGAGTCGTAGAGTCATGTTGTGATGCCATGTTGTATTTGCACATATCGAGCATATTGTGTGTATGTTATTGAAATGCTTGGTATGTGTGGGATCTGACCATCTAGTTGTTTATCTTTAGTAGCCTCTCTTACCGGGAAATGTCTCCTAGTGTTTCCATTGAGCCTTGGTAGCTTGCTACTGCTCCGGAACACTTAGGCTGGCCGGCATGTGTCCTTCTTCGTTCCTGTGTCTGTCCCTTCGGGGAAATGTCACGCGATGAATACCGGAGTCCTGTTAGCCCGCTACAGCCCGGTTCACCGGAGTCCTGCTAGCCCAGTGCTACAGCCTGGATTCACTCGCTGATGACCGACACGTTCGATGCTGGGTCATGGATGCCTGTCCCTGTAAGTTAGCGCCACTTTGGGTTCACGACTAGCCATGTCAGCCCGGGTTCTTTGTCATATGGATGCTAGCGACACTATCATATACGTGAGCCAAAAGGCGCAAACGGTCCCGGGCCAGGTAAGGTGGCACCTGTGGGAATACCGTGCGTGAGGCCGCAAAGTGATATGATGTGTTACATGCTAGATCGGTGTGGCATTGAGTCGGGGTCCTGACAGACATCCCTGTTTTATTTCCGAGGAAGATAACCAAAATATTACCTTGCAGTTCGGATCTCAACCCTTCTCAGCAGAGCTCATCTTCAGGGGATCTTCGTCCGGAGATGATGGAGAGCGAAACGCCTCCCCTAGCTGCACCGTCTTACGAGGCAGGCGACCCCAAGGTGTCGTCCCGGAGGGTTGTTCCAAGTCCGGACCCTGAAAAAGGTCGCCAGGCTAGTCCGGCACCCTCTACTGTGCGGTCGGAGGGGCTGAAGGATCTTCTCGGGCGAGCGTCTATCTCAAAAGAACACCGTATGTTGATGAACACGGTGATAGGAAGAATTTCATCCGTGGAAAGCGGATTGTACGAGGCCGCCAGGAGTTTACTGACAGGCTTTGAGGTACGTGAAAAGGTGTACCTTTTGGCAGAGCCGCATATATAAAATGCGCCCTGTATAAATAGTATCCCCTGAGACTCTGTGTGTCGTCAGAAGTGACGGTGCATAGAGGATCATAACCCCAGGTATAATATGTCACCTTTTTATGAAGTTGGCGAGGCGTTCGGTGCCTAGCCGGACCGATGAATCTGCCGAGCTAAAGCGGCAACTTGACGTGGCGGATGCCGACATCGCGCTTGTAAATAAGCAGCTAGATGAGGCACAAGGTATGTTCTGAAGACATCTGATAAGAGGAGTTCGATGCTCGTGCCTTATAAGATATGTGCTTAATGTAGATGGTGCTGCTGCCGTGGAGAACCTTCGGGCGGAACTTGCCCGAGCCAAGGAGCAAGCAAGGGAAAGTGATGCGGCTGCCATTAAGGCGACTGAAGAGCTAAAAGCCGAACAGGCTGCTCACTGCCAGAGCAAGAAAGTAATAGCCGAGATGGCTATAAAATTGAAGGATGCTGCCGACCGCTGTAAATTTCTTGAACAAGAAGATAGGGCGGCTTAGAAGGATCTTGAAAAGATCACTGTCGAGGCCAAGGATACTCGCTCTCAAATGAGAGCTATTAAGGAGGAGCTACGTCAGGCCGGAGATATCATGGCTGGAAAGCCCTATATGCTGTAGATGAAGTTCGGGGACCCTAACTATGCTCCGTTAGACCGGCAGTGGAGTGCGGAAAACACTTATCTGGATTTGGCAGCTAGTGCGGCAGACGCGACCGAACACTTCCGGGGTCGAGGTGACCATGAATTGGAAGAACTTTTTTGGTCGCAGTTCCACAATCCAGAACGCTCACTTTCGGTATCCGACTGTTTGGCCGCCTGGGCGGAGCTGAACAGGTTATCCGGACTCGCCATGAGGTATGTTGCGAGTCGTCTGTGGCCGGAAGAGCCAGAGCCGAAGAGTTATTTTAGCTTGGTGCAGCAGTTCCTTGGTTTGGTGCCGCATGTTGATGCAATGAATAGGTCGTCGTGCATAGAGGGTGCACAGATGGCTCTTGCCCGTGTCAAAACATACTGGGCGGATATGAAGGCCAGTGTTGTTGCATCCCGGGATTCGGACGAAAGCCGAGTACCTGCCAAGCACTACTTTGAGGAAGTTCTTCATGGCGCTCGTTTAATAGAGGCGCAGTGCTCGAAGGATGTTGTGTTCGAATAGCATGTGCTATTTTAAAACGAATATTTTGATAGAATATAAAAGCTTTTTATACTTGTGTTTGCAAGAATTATAATGCCTCCTGTGCGGCCGTTAACGTATATGTGTATATAACCTGAAAGATGGCAGTCGTTGGCTTCAGCCCCCACGCATATAATGTGGGGGTGTTTGCAAAAAGGCGCCTTTTCACACTTAATCCAACGTCTTGGTCCTATAAAGGAGGTGATAGCGCGGCGAACTAGGAAACCGGACTATAATGCTTTATCACTTTCTCTTAGCCATAGGAGTTTAACAGTGGGGCTACTGAATAGCCCCTAGGGGCACCGCGCTCGCCCGGATTCGGGGCGCGTATGTGCCTGACCAGGAAGCGACCCTTCGTTAATGCGGAGGAATCCTAAAGATTCCGAAAGTCATCAAGTGGTTGACCAGTCTCTCGCTATATCATGACAGTCAGTTTTCGGCTTTCTCTACTGAGGTGCTCGCCTGGCCGAACCGGGGCACAATCGCAGTAGTTCTCCTAGTGCCGCCTTAGCTGATAGAGCGGAACGTAAGGCAGCAAAACACAGGAGCTGGGAAAACCCAACGTTTGACCAAAGACATGATTCGGAGCTGATGCATATAAGGCCAAACTCGCGACGCCGAACACTCCCTAAGGTATTCGGTCTTTATGAAGACGGGCTGAACCAAAGCCCTTGGTAAAAATGCCCCTGGTGTCCAGGTACATGCAAAATTCTGGCGTGGCCACATGCCAAGATGCCAGCCTCCTCCTCGGTTATAGCGAAAACCAGGGGATGTTATCAACAAGAGACAGTAAAAAAGGTTTACGCAGGGTCTTAATCTGAAAAGAATCCTTAAAACAGGTCCCTACTGAACGTCTGCGCCTGTGTCTCCGTTGTGCCGTATCTTGGACGGGCGTAACACGGTGTTCGTCTGCGAAAGAGAGGAACTTAGTGAAAAATAATCGTGCGAGAAATCTATGTTAAAATAAACAAAATATAATACAGAGACATGAGCAAAATTGAGCTGTATTGTCTCCTGTGTAAACACGCGGAGCCCCTTGTACAGGGTTATGCGGCTATTAAGCCTTTGTATGTTTACGCCAGACTCGTCGAGCCGTATCCGGGGTAGTAGGGCTGGATTAGTGTGCGGCTGTCCAAGCGGCCGCACCATTACCCATACTTCGGGATCAATTGATATTTCCTTTTAATGAGATGATGCCTCGTGGACCGGGCATTTTGAGTGTAAGGGATGCATAATGCGGTATTGCGTTAAAGCGGGCAAAAGCTTCACGTCCCAGTAGCGCTTGATAGCGACTTATGAATGGGGCGATGTGGAAAGTTAGCTTTTCGCTTCGGAAGTTTTCGGGTGAGCCGAACATGACTTCTAACGAAAGGGAACCCATACTCTGGGTTTCTGGGCCTGGCGTGACTCCTTGAAAGGAAGTGTTGCCATGGCGAATTATTGCTGGGTTACCCCCAGTTTGCGGATTGTGTCCTGATATAACAGGTTTAGGTCACTGCCGCTGTCCATTAGGACTTGTGTAAATTGGAGTCCGTCGATAATCAGATCCAGGACCAAGGCGGTCCAGCCTGCGTTCCAGATACCTCTGGAGTAATCCTGATGATCGAAGGTGATTGGTTGTAACAACCAGTGGCGGTGCTCTTCTGGGGCAGGCCGGATGGCGCGTATCTTCGCAAGCGCCATTATGTTTTTCCCTTTTGTCATCTGAAGTGAATTTACTGTTTTGACTTCTTGTGGGAACTTCTTTTGTTCTCCGTTGTTCTGCTTGTGGGTGCGTCGTCATCCTCGCTTGGTGTGTCGAGCCCCTTGTGTTCGGTGTTGAGTTTGCCGGACTGCTTGAAGACCCAACAATCTCTGTGGGTGTGGTTTGCAGGTCTCCCGGGAGTACTGTGGATTTGACATATTTTTTCCAAGATTTTGTTGAGGTTAGATAGCTCGTCCTTGTCATCTTTGGGGGGGGGGCGGCTTTTTCTGATTTTGCCGAGAGCTTTTGAATCCGGCATTGACTGCCGTGTTCATCGAGCTATTATCCTTGATCCGGCGCCGTTCTTTGTTACGGTGCGGTTTCCCGTTTCCATCTCTGAGTTCGGATGTACTTGGGTCGCTGGTGCTACTTCTTGCCAACCAGCTATCCTCTCCTACGCAAAAGCGGGTCATGAGGCTTGTTAATGCGGCCATTGTTCTTGGCTTTTCTTGGCCAAGGTGTCTGGTGAGCCATTCGTCTCGGACGCTATGTTTGAAAGCTGCTAGGGCCTCGGCGTCCGGACAGTCGACTATCTGATTCTTTTTAGTAAGAAATCTATTCCAGAGTTTCCGGGCTGACTCTCCGGGTTGTTGAGTTATATGACTCAGATCATCTGCATCCGGAGGTCGGACATAGGTCCCCTGAAAATTTGCCCGGAAAGCATCCTCGAGCTCTTCCCAACTTCCCATGGTGTTTTCGGGAAGGCTTTTAAGCCAATGCAGGGCTGGCCCTTTGAGCTTAAGGGGTAAGTATTTTATGGCGTGAAGGTCATCTCCTCTGGCCATGTGTATGTGGAGGATATAATCCTCGATCCAGACTCCAGGGTCTGTTGTTCCGTCGTACGCCTCTATGTTTATGGGCTTGAATCCCGCTGGAAATTCATGATCCAGTACCTCATCGGTAAAACAAAGGGGATGTGCGGCGCCCCTGTATGTAGGTGTGCCGCGATGTTCGGATATTTTTTGCGTTGCATTGCTCACTGGAGCTTGCTTTCTTGGCCCATAGATGGATCTGGTTGGACCGTTTTTTTGATGCGAGTCCTTGGGCGGATCGCGTGCCGTATTGAGTGCGGCGCCCTTTGTCGCTTGAGATCGATCATGGGGTCGTCTATCCGACCTGGTGGCTTCCTTGTTTTTTGATAGTGGGGGCTCTAAGGCCTCTTCATCAAATTCCGGTAGTAATTTCCGCTTCGGATAGCTCTTTGTGTGATGACTGTTACCGTACTTGTGTGCGGTGTTGAGTACTTTGCCCCATCTGATTCTGAGTGCATCTTCCGCTTTTTTGAGATTCCGCTTCTGCTTTTTCAGGCTAAGCGCAGTGGCGACGAGCCTTTGGTGGAGGTTCTGGTGTTCCAGCGACTTGTCTGGCGTGAGGTCGTCCGGACTATTATCTTTGCCGGGGACAGATTGTTCGGTTTGTCCGCCCTGTTTGGGCGATTGCTCGATGGCATGCTCATCTTCAGTTGATTCACCCTGCTCTATGGTTGGGTCTCTGTCGAGGTGGGGCTTGGTGTGGCGCTTACGCCACCGCTTTGATTGTTTTTCGAGGGAACGATCCCTGGTTGCGCCCTTTTGATCCTCGTCGTTGCTTCTTTTAGGTGTATCCACCATGTATACATCATGTGATGAGGTGATTGTTCGGTGCTCTATAGGCGCTGGTTCTCGATTGTCTCCTTCATCGGCGTCTATGCCGTCGATGTCTTCGGAGTCGTAGTCGAGCATGTCGGTTAGATCGTCGAGAGTGGCTATGAAGTGGGTGCTGGGTGGGTTTCGAATTTCTTCGTCGTCCGCATCCCAACCATGCTGACCATAGTCCGGCCAGGGCTCTCCTGACAAAGAGAGAGACTTTAGTGAATTCAGGATATCGCCAAGGGGCGAGTGCTGAAAGACGTCCGCGGCGGTGAACTCCATGATCGGAGCCCAATCGGGTTCGATCGAAAGGGGTGCGGAAGATTCGGAATTCGGAACGGAGTCCGGCACCTTGGAGTCATAGGCCCCGCAAAGGACTAGGCTGGTATTCGGCTCTATCGCCGTAGAGATTGCGGCTCCTGGGGCGGCGTCCAACCTTCCGTCCCCGACTGGCGTAGTCGGCTCCGAGCTAATGATCGGAGCGGGCACCTGAGCGGCGCTCTGGGCGCTGTCCGGCAGCAGAGCTAGACCATGCCCATCATGACAGTGCGGCGTGCTCGGCCGTGGCTCGAATCCGTCGAAGATCAAGTCCTCGCGGATGTCAGCCGTGTAGTTTAAGCTTCCAAACCTGACCTGATGGCCAGAGGCGTAGCTTTCGATCTGCTCCAGATGGCCAAGCGAATTGGCCCGCAGTGCAAAGCCGCCGAATACGAAGATCTGTCCGGGGAGAAAAGTCTCACCCTGGACCGCGTCGTGGTTGATGATCGAAGAAGCCATCGGGCCTAAAGGTGACGACACAGAGGAAATCTCAATGAAAGCGCCAATGTCGGTGTCAAAACCGGCAGATCTCAGGTAGGGGGTCACGAACTATGCTTCTAGGCGGATGGTAACAGGAGACAAGGGACACGATGTTTTTACCCAGGTTCGAGCCCTCTCGATGGAGGTAAAACCCTACTCCTGCTTGATTAATATTGATGATATGGGTAGTACAAGAGTTGATCTACCACGGGATCAGAGAGGCTAAACCCTAGAAGCTAGCCTATGGTATGATTGTTGTTCATCCTTCATACTAAAACTCTCCGGTTTATATAGACACCGGAGAGGGCTAGGGTTACACAGAGTCGGTTACAATGGGAGGAGATCTTCATATCATATCGCCAAGCTTGCCTTCCACGCCAAGGAAAGTCCTATCAGGACACGGGACGAAGTCTTCAATCTTGTATCTTCATAGTCCGGGAGTCCGGCCAAAGGTCATAGTCCGGCCATCCGGACACCCCGTAATCCAGGACTCCCTCACTCTCCATGGCGAGGAGGGAGTAGTTCACCCTCGAGGCTGAGGGTATGTACCAGTAGCTATGTGTTTGATCTCTCTCTCTATGTCGTGTTCCTTCTAAGGCACGATCTTGATGTATCCCGATCTTTGCTATTATAGTTGGATCTTATGATGTTTCTCCCCCTCTACTCTCTTGTGATGAATTGAGTTTCCCCTTTGAAGTTATCTTATCGGATTGAGTCTTTTATGAGAACATTTGATGTATGTCTTGCCGTGCTTATCTGTGGTGACAATGGGATATCATGTGCCTCTTGATGTATGTTTTCGTGACCAACTTGCGGGTTCCGCCCATGAACCTATGCATAGGAGTTGGCACACGTTCTTGACTCTCCGGTAGAAACTTTGGGGCACTCTTTGAAGTACTTTGTGTTGGTTGAATAGATGAATCCGAGACTGTGTGATGCATATTGTATAATCATGCCCACGGATACTTGCGGTGACAATGGAGTATCTAGGTGACATTAGGGTTTTGATTGATTTGTGTCTTAAGGTGTTATTCTAGTACGAACTCTTTTATAGATCGATCCGAAAGAATAACTTTGAGGTGGTTTCGTACCCTGCCATAATCTCTACGTTTGTTCCCCGCTATTAGTGGCTTTGGAGTGACTCTTTGTTGCATGTTGAGGTCTTGTTCTATGATCTATCTATGTTATTATTGTTGAGAGAACTTGCACTAGTGAAAGTATGAACCCTAGGCCTTGTTTCCTATCATTGCAATACCGTTTACGCTCACTTTTATCGCTTGCTACCTTGCTGTTTCTATAATTTCAGATTACAAAAACCTTTATCTACTATCTATTTTGCACTTGTATCACCATCTCTTCGCCGAACTAGTGCACCTATACAATTTACCATTGTATTGGGTGTGTTGGGGACACAAGAGACTCTTTGTTATTTGGTTGCAGGGTTGCTTGAGAGAGACCATCTTCATCATACGCCTCCTATGGATTGATAAACCTTAGGTCATCCACTTGAGGGAAATTTGCTACTGTCCTACAAACCTGTGCACTTGCAGGCCCAACAACGTCTACAAGAAGAAGGTTCCGTAGTAGACATCAAGCTCTTTTCTGGCACCGTTGCCGGGGAGGTGAATGCTTGAAGGTATATCTTTAGATCTTGCAATTTAATCTTTTTGTTTCTTGTTTTATCACTAGTTTAGTTTATAAAATAAAACTACAAAAAAATGGAGTTAAGTTTGTCTCGTACGCTTCATCTTTTTAATATCTTTCGTGAGTTTGATGGAAAGGAAAATTGTGCTCAAGTGCTAGAAGAAGAATGCATTAGGATGCTTGATACTAAATCTTTGAATGATGAGCATGATTGCAATGTTGTTAGTATGAAATCCTTGAATATCCATAGTATTAATGATGATTGCTCTAGTCATGATGAAAATATCTCTTATGAGCATGTCAACTTTTGTGGAGTGCATGTCTGCATGAACACACCTAATAGAGAAGATATTTATTGCGAGAGGCATAAGCATTTAGAAACTAGATGGTTGGAAGAAAGGCTAGATGTGAGTGCTGAAAATTTATAATTCCTTTGCCGTACTTGTGAACTTTGCAATAAACGTGGTCATTTACATCTCCCATGCAAATTGTTTCATGATCGAATCGTGTCCAAAAATTGTGATGATTTGATTTCCCTTGCACATTACAATGAACTTAGTTTACTTTTGGGTTTATGAAGAATTGAAACGTTTACTTAAGGATCTTCCAGAATTTGCCCATAAGAAATTCCTTGATATTGATCTAGAAAAGATTTATATGTTTTGTGCGGAGAATTGCATTGAAAATCCTTATATTGCCAATTACCTAAAGAAAAGAAAGCAAATAGAAGATGATGATAATACTAATGAAAGGGAAGAGACTTCCCAATATCCTCCTATTATTTCTTATGATGAATCAAGCAACGAGGAGGAGCTTTCTATTCAACCAATCTCGTCAATAAGGAGCTCAAAAAGGAAGGTTGAACCCACACATAATGTGATGAAGAAAAAGAAAAGAAGGGGCAACAAAGGTAAAAAGGCATCCCTCCCAAATGATGTTGCTCCTACTACTCATTGTGATGATGATAATTGATTTACTATTGGTGCTATCCATATTTTTAATGATGAGAGTGATTATGCTTATGATGTGAAAGGGCCCAAGCTTGGGGAAGCTATGTTTGATGAGGATGAAATATTTGCTGAAATTAATGTTTGTCCCAAGCTTGGGGATGCTATGTTTAATGAAGATGATATTTTTTAACATCCCAAGTTTTGATATGCAAAGTTGTTATGATGATAGAATGCCTTGTACCTATGATGATTATATTGATGAAAGTGGGTTTGGAAGAGTGTCAACTTTATTTAGTGATTCCACTATCTTGGGAGATGTTTCAATCGATTATGATGAGAACGAAGTTGCTACTTATGATGATTATTGTGATGAAACTTATCCTATAAAAAGTAGTGATGATTATATTTATAAAACTTTTCATGATTATGATTACCCTTTTTCTGAACATTACTCCTTTAATGTGGAAACAATTTTTAGTGTTCAAGTCTCTTATGATACTCCCACCATTCCGAATGAGAAGAATTTTGCTTATGTGGAGAGTAGTAAATTTTCTATGCTTGTAGATCATGAAAAGAATGATTTAGGTTCTGGTTATATTGTTGAATTCATTCATGATGCTACTCAAAATTATTATGAGGGTGGAATATATGCTTGTAGGAATTGCAATAATGTCAAGTTTCCTCCCTATGTGTTGAAAATCTTGAAGTTATGCTTGTTGTGCCATCCTATGCTAGTTGATTATTGTTCCCATAAGTTGTTTGTTTAAAAAATCCCTATGCATAGGAAGTGGGTTAGGCTTAAATGTGCTAGTCATATGCTTCATGATGCTCCCTTTATGTTTCAATTCTTATCTCTTATGTGAGCATCATTGCCATCATCATGCCTAGCTAAAAAGGCATTAAAGAAAATCGCTTGTTGGGAGACAACCCAATATTTACACTTACTGTTTTTGTGTGTCCACATGATTATGCTACTGTAGTAATCATGTTTTATAGCTTTTGTTTCAATAAAGTGCCAAGTAGAGCCTTTGGGAAGAATTGGGTGAAGTCTTTATGATCTTGCTGTAAAAAACAGAAACTTTAGCGCTCACAAGAATTGCTGCCATTTTTTACTAGAGAGTGATTTTAGGTTGATTATTTTTGCAGGTGATTAATAGACAAATTACTCAGGTCCAGAAATTTATTTAGTAATTGTTTGAGTTCCAGAAGTATACGTTTGAAACAGATTACTACAGACTGTTCTGTTTTTGACAGATTCTGTTTTCTATGTGTTGTTTGCTTATTTTGATGCATCTATGGCTAGTATTAAGTGGTATGAACCATAGAGAAGTTAGAATACAGCAGATATTACACCAATATTAATTTATAATGAGTTCATTACAGTACCTAAGTGGTTATTTATTTTCTTATACTAACGGAACTTACGAGTTTTGTGTTGAGTTTTGTGTGGTTGAAGTTTTCAAGTTTTGGGTAAAGATTCGATGGACTATGGAATAAGGATTGGAAAGATCCTAATCTTGGGGATTCCCAAGGCACCCCAAGGTAATATTCAAGTACAACCAAGCAACTAAGCTTGGGGATGCCCCGGAAGGCATCCCCTCTTTCGTCTTCGATCATCGGTAACTTTACTTGGAGCTATATTTTTATTCACCACATGATATGTGTTTTGCTTGGAGCGTCATTTTATTTTGTTAGTATTTGCTTTTTGTTATTTATAATAATGTTTTGCATCTTTAATTTCAATAAAAAAAGTCAAGGATAGCCTTTGCCATGCTTATTTTGCTAGTATACATGTTGCTGTTTGAAAACAGAAAGTTTACCGCTGTTGCAAAAATTGCCTAGAAAAGTAAGAGAATGGTATAACATTGAATCTTTTTGAATATTAAGATCTGATAAATTTATTACAGTGGGAATTTTATTTCATAACTTTTGGAGTCAGGGAAGTATTGATACTCTTGCATTCTCTACAGACTGTACTGTTTTGGCAGATTGCTGTTATGTTTGCACTATTTGCATATGTTTGCTTGTTTAATGATTCTATTTGAGGATAGAAGTATTAAATATGCAGAGACATTTAGTATTAAATGTTGAATAATAATGTTAGTAATTTGTTACAGTAGAAAATGATAAGATTTTGCATTGGTTTATACTAACCTATCTCACGAGTTCTTGTTGAGTTTGTTGTGAATGAAGCTCTTGATAAGAAGAGAAACCATGATATGAAAGGAATTAAGGAGACACAAAAGCTCAAGCTTGGGGATGCCCAAGGCACCCCAAGATAATATTCCAAGAAGTCTCAAGCATCTAAGATTGGGGATGCCCCGTTAGGCATCCCACCTTTCTTCTTCAACAATCATCGATTAGTATCGGTTGAGCCTAAGTTTTTGCTTCTTCACATGAGTTGTGCTATCCTTGCATTGTCATTTTATTTTGTTTTGCTTGCTTCTTGAATACAATACCAAGATCTGAAATTATTTAATGAGATAGAGATTCTTTGGATAGTTGCATAATTATTTTGACTACTCATTGAACTTCACTTATATCTTTTGGAGTAGTTTGTCGTTTGCTCTAGTGCTTCACTTATATCTTTTAGAGCACGGTGGTGGTTATATTTTGAAGAAATTGCTAGTCTCTCATGCTTCACTTATATTATTTTGATAGTCTTAAACAACATGGTAATTTGAATGAAAACTATCATAGGAAGTGAATTGGATGCTACGATCAATTTGTTGCTTGATAATTGTTTTGAGATATAAAGGTAGTAATGTTAGGGTCATGCTAGTGGATAATTATGAAATTGAGAAATACTTTTGTTGAAGTTGGAAAGTCCCGTAACATGCATGTATGGTAAAAGTTGTGTGACAAATTTGTTGCATGAGGTGCTCTTTTGAGTGTCTTCCTTATGAGTGGCAGTCGGGGACGAGCGATGGAATTTTTTCCTACCAATCTATCCCTCTTGGGGCATGCGTAGTAGTACTTTGCTTCGAGGGAGAAGTAGACTTTTGCAATAAGTATATGAGTTCTTTTTTGACTAATGTGAGTCCATGGACATATGCACACTCATCCTTTTACTTTGCTAGCCTTTATTATTACCGCGCAACTTTCGCCGGTATTGAACCCTTTATTTACCTTCCTCAAAACAGCCACCATACCTACCTATTATGGCATTTCCATAGCCATTCCGAGATATATTTTCATGCAACTTTCCACCGTTCCGTTTATTATGACACGTTTCATCATTGTCATATTGCTATTTGCATGATCATGTAGTTGACATCGTATTTGTGGCAAAGCCACCTTCATAATCTTCATACATGTCTCTCTTGATTCATTGCATATCCCGGTACACCGCCGGAGGCATTCACATAGAGTCATATCTTGTTCTAGCTTGAGTTGTAATTCTTGAGTTGTAAATCCATATAAGTTTGATGATCTTCATTATTAGAGGATTATCCTAGTGAGGAAAGGATGATGAAGGCTATGATTCCACCACAAGTCGGGATGAGACTTCGGACTTTACAAAAAGAAAAAAATAATGAGAAAAGAAAAAAAATTGAGAAAGGCCAAAAAGAAAAAAAAAAAGAGGCCAAAGAAAAGAAAAAAGAAATAGAAAAAGAAAAAGAAAAAGAAAAAAAGATAAAAAAATAAAATGAGAGAAAAAGAGAGAAGGGACAATGCTACTATCTCCTTTTCCACACTTGTGCTTCAAAGTAGCACCATGATCTTCATGATAGAGAGTCTCATATGTTGTCACTTTCATATACTAGTGGGAATTTTTCGTTATAGAACTTGGCTTGTATATTCCAATGATGGGCTTCCTCAAAATGCCCTAGGTCTTCGTGAGCAAGCATGTTGGATGCACACCCACTTAGTTTCTTTCATTGAGCTTTCATATATTTATAGCTCTAGTGCATCCGTTGCATGGCAATCCCTACTCACTCACATTGATATCTATTAATGGGCATCTCCATATAACCCGTTAGTACGCCTAGTTGATGTGAGACTATCTTCTCCCTCTTTTTGTCCTCACAACCACCATATACCACCATAGTGTTATGTCCATGGCTTGCGCTCATGTATTGCGTAAGAGTTGAAAAAGTTGAAGCGCGTTAAAAAGTATGAAAAAATTGCTCGGCTCATCATTGCGGATGTACATGATGGGAGTATTTTGTGTAATGAAAATGAAGCATGGCCTAACTATATGATTTTGTAGGGATAAGCTTTCTTTGGCTATGCTATTTTGATAGGACATGATTATTTGTTAGTATGCTTTGAAGCATTATTAGTTTTGTGTTTTGTAAGCTTTTATCTTCAATCATTTGGATCTGAACATTCATGCCACATTAAAAAAAATTACATTGAGAATCATGCTAGGTAGCATTCCACATCAAAAATTCTATTTTTATCATTTACCTACTCGAGGACGAGCACGAATTAAGCTTGGGGATGCTTGATACTTCTCCAACGTATCTATAATTTTTGATTGTTCCATGCTATTATGTTACCTATTTTGAATGATTATGGGCTTTATTGTACACTTTTGTATTACTTTTGGGACTAACCTATTAACCGGAGGCCCAGCCCATATTGTTGTTTTATTGCCTGTTTCAGTATTTCGAAGAAAAGGAATATCAAACGGAGTGCAAACGGAATGAAACCTTCGGCATCGTGATTTTTTGGAAGAATATCATCCTGGAGGCTTGGAGATCAATTCAGAAGACCCTCGAGGAGCCCAGGAGATAGGGGGGCGTGCCCCCCCTACAGGGCACGACCCCTTGTCTCGTGGACCCCTCGAGCACCTCCCGATCGACTTCTTTCACCTATATAGTCCCACGTACCCTAAAAACATCCACGGAGAAGATAGATCGGGAGTTCCGCCGCCGCAAGCTTCTGTAGCCACCAAAAACCTCTCGGGAGCCGTTCCCGGCACCCTGCCGGAGGGGGGATCCTTCACCGATGGCCATCTTCATCATCCCGGCGCTCTCCATGACAAGGAGGGAGTAGTTCACCCTCGAGGCTGAGGGTATGTACCAGTAGCTATGTGTTTGATCTCTCTCTCTCTCTCTCGTGTTCTCTCTCGTGTTCCCTCTAAGGCACGATCTTGATGTATCCCGAGCTTTGCTATTATAGTTGGATCTTATGATGTTTCTCCCCCTCTACTCTCTTGTGATGAATTGAGTTTCCCCTTTGAAGTTATCTTATCGGATTGAGTCTTTTATGAAAACATTTGATGTATGTCCTGTCATGCTTATCTGTGGTGACAATGGGATATCATGTGCCTCTTGATGTATGTTTTGGTGACCAACTTGCGGGTTCCGCCCATGAACCTATGCAACAATTTTGCACTATAAAAAATTCTTTTTTCCCATTTTCCGTTATTCCAAAAGCGGCAATGGCGCTCCCACCCCCCACCACGGCGCTACCCCCTTCTCCGGCGATATCTCCACTCCTCCACTAATCTGTGGACTTTCTCCGATCAACATCTCCGGCGTCTCCTCTGGATCAAGGAAATACCCATCTTCCATGGGTTCTTCTGGTGGATCTACCCTTGGCTTGGATTTCTCCAAGGGTACGGTTTTTTCGGAGGAGGTTTTCAAATCTACGGGGAATTCGGTTCATCCTTCAGGGCGTCGAAGGCCTTTTATTTTAATTGTTTCATTCAGTCGCCATGCCTTTCGTATCTCGGTGGATTCTGTGGCTGCGGCTTTGGAAGCTGCGATTGGAGGTTCGGCTATTGATCTTCATGTTGATCACATCAAAGGCAAGGTTTATTCTTTCCATGTTTCTTGCAAGCAAGTTGGTTTTATCATCATGGTCCTCCGCTCCTTTGCCTGTGATCTCTTCAAGTGTTATTTTCATTTATGGGGTAATGGTGGACCGAATTGGATTAGGGAGCTCAGGATCTGGAGGAAAGAATGTGATGCTGAGTGGATTTTAGTTAGTCCAACTAAGCGCCGATCATCTTTAGGCCTTTTGGCTATGCATAAGCCTCCAATTAGATCTGCCATAAAATCAGTTGCTTCCTCTAAGAAGACTCTTTCTTTTGCCACGTTTGAGCGCTACTCGGCTTGCAAGGGATATAGATATCCAGCTTCGCAAAAATGCATTTACACTATGAGGGATGCGGGGTATGATCTCCCTGTTCATGAGCGTGTAGTCATTCATTCATCCCCCGCCACGGACTTGCATTGGACAGTGGCTCATCCACCCATTGTCTTTGGCACGATCTCTCCATTGTCGGAGTTGTGCCAGCCGATCTCATCTGCTCCGGCTGCTGATCCGGTTTCTGAGGATATTTCCTCCGTGCATGCGGGGATTACGCCCGCCCTTTCCGCTCAGGCGGGATTGCCTCGGATTCAAAATATTCCTGTTGCTAATCCAGTCGAGATAGAGGCCTGCCATGGCCCAAATGAGCCGGTTAGCCCAGTTACTTCTGGGCCTTCCGCGCCTTCGGATCCAAGCCCACTGATCGGTGCTGAACATATCCCCTCCTCTCAAGAGGCTGCTAAACATTTTGAAGCCATGGTCGATGACATGGTGGACCGTGTGATGACATGTCCTATCTGCTCACAGAGGGGCCACCTGTCTGCGGCTTGTGGAATGCGAGTGGTCTGCTCGGCTTGCTCCCGCCCTGGTCACTCTAGCAGAGACTATAATGATTTCGCGCGCTCCAATGGATTGGTTTGGAAGCCAATTTCGGTGCACCAAAAAATGATTTTATCGGAATCTGCTGCCTCTCATGGGAACAGAGCCGGAGTTATTGGGATAGACTGTCCAGTCCCATCGCCGCCGCCCCCATTGCATCTTCCCTCTCCTCACGCCAAAGAAAAACCACGAACACCCCCTGCTCCATCCATGGCGAACTATGAGCTTGATCCTCAGCGCTTCGTGCCTGTTGGCCACCACATCATCGATGATGGCGATCGTCGGCTTCCTCGCACCTTCTTCATGCCTGCTGCTCGGCCGACCCGACGCCATGAGGACTACATGGTTGCTGAAGTAATGCCGGCGCCGGACGGACCGCTTGGCCTGGTGCGTGAAGAGGTGATTCAGTTTCTGCAAGATTCAGGTATTATGGTTCGATCTGCTCAGCCGTGGTTCCATGGGGTGGGTCTGTTTCAAGTCAGAGATCCGTCAGTTAGATATACCTTGATCCATCACGCGCCTTTTCCGTTGGGCAATGATCGTTTTGTTAGATTTATGAAGCATGATGAGGGGGGAAATTTCAAAGGAACACATGGTTTTCGCAAGGGCTGGTTAATGTTCATTGGGATTCCTCTGGACTACCGCACTACTGAGTTCATCTCGCAGGCTGTTGGTACTTTCGGCAAGTTTATTTCTTGGGACAGTGAGGATCCTTACCTTGTCCGAACTATGGTGGAGGCTAGTTTTCCTGATACTCCGTTAGTTCCAAGAGATGTGGTTTTTGGTGATTATGCGGAATGGGGAGGTGCTCAAGTGTCCTGGACTGCTGCATGTTATGTTCTTGGTGCTGATTTTGCAGATCAAATGCCAAATGATGAAGACCCAATGCCGTTAGATGGTAACCCCCACCCGTTGCCTGGTAACTTGTTTCAGGATAATTTGCCGTTTGTTCTTCCTCCGTATCCAATGTTGGGATGGAATGATGCTCCTCTTGTTCCACCTGCTCCACCTGTTAATGAGGATGTGCCTGGTTGGGGTAATGCAATGTGGGGTGATGAAGCTGTTCATGAGCAGGTCTTGCAGCCGCCTGCGCCTGAACAGGATCAAGTTTCTATTGTGATTGATCAACCTAAGGGCTCAGTGTCTGTGGATCAACCAGAGCCGGGCAATCAGCATGTTCCTCAACCAAATCTTCACCAGCATCAAGTCTTTGAGGAGAATCAGTTGGCAATCGTGCCCTACCAACCACCTGTCATTCAGTATCATGAGATATTCATTGGCATGGCGCGTATTGTTGATGGCCCTCCTCTCCCTCCGGAAATGATCTGGAAGAGGTCTTTCCAAAACCTCATGTTTGACTTCTCAGTGAAGGAAGTGCCCAGGTCTATCTTTTGCAAGCCGTTGGGCGCAATCATTTATTCCAAGAGGACTTGGTCCATTGCTTTTGATGAGTCCAAGTAGAGGTCTTGTTTGCATGCTTCTCTGCCCATGGTTGTGGCTGACAGAAGAGCTGTTGTGGTGAAGCGACCGGTGGCCAGATCTTTATTTGAGAACCTGCCTGCAGATTCTCCCTCTACTTCTGAACATGTGGCACCTGCTTTTGCTGCCAATTCAGTTTCTGCTGCATCAACACCTATTTCTGCCTCTACTGAATCAACACCTATGGTTTTCTCTGTGGAACAAACTGTCAGAAAGCAAAGAGAGAAGAAGAAGCCCCCTGTGGTCGATTCTTCATTGAGACGTTGCACTCGGAGCGCGGCAAAGTTAGATGCCTTCAAAAACGTGGTTTTTGAGCAGCTCTCGCTTCAGCCATCAAAGAAGCGCCCACGTGCCAAGCCCATGGAGGACAAGGCCCAGCCCACTTCTGCGGATGGCGCTGAGGATGCTTCCACTGCTGCACCTCCACACACTCCAATTCGAGTGCTTCAGGCGGTTGGCGCGGAGCTGGAGATCGATCCCTCTCTGCTGTCGGTGGATAAGCTTATGGCTAATCCACAGGAGGACTCATCCGCATCTTCAGCTTAATGATTATGTCATCTTATTTGTCTCCGCCTCGGTTGCATGTTATGTGTGTTCTCTCTATGGTTGATCTATGTCAGTTTAGGGAACTGTCATTTTGTGGCTCTGAACTATGTTATCTTTTGGGTCGTATGGCATTGTATGTCATGCTTTATATACTTTTATGCTCATCGGTGGTTAATGAATTGTATCAAAACGCGTAGTTGGAAGGTTTTATGTTGGAATGTCCGTGGCTTGAACTCAGATACGAGACAGCGCTCTATCAGAGAGAAAGTGACTGAAAGTCAATGTTTAGTAGTTTGTCTTCAAGAAACTAAGCTTTCTTCCTGCTCTCGAGCAACTATGAAATCCATCTGTCCTCATGGTTTTGATCAATTTGTTGAATCTCCATCTAGAGGTGCCTCGGGGGGCCTTATGACTGCTTGGCGATCGGATGTGTTCCATGGCACTCTCTTACAAGCTAAACCCTATGCTATTGTCATGCAGTTTACTTCTGTCCATAACAATGAACAGTGGTTTCTGGTTAATGTTTATGGTCCTTATCAGGGTGAACTTAGGGATGAGTTTTTCTCATGGATATACAATTTGGATATTGACCCTGGCCAATTGTGGATGTTGATGGGAGATTTCAATTTTATTCGTTGCACTAATAATAGGAACCTCCCGGGTGGTGACATAAATGATATGTTTATTTTCAACGAAATTATTGGCCATTTGGGATTACTTGAGCTCCCCTTAAAGGGAAGACGGTTTACTTGGTCCAACATATAGGACATGCCTCTTTTGGAGCAACTAGACTAGGTGTTTACTTCTGCTAGTTGGATTAACTCATATCCCATGACACAAGTGACTCCTTTGGCAAAAACTGCGTCTGATCATGTGCCTTGCCTGGTTAACATCAGTACATCCATCCCAAAGGCACATATCTTCAGATTTGAAAACTTCTGGGTGCATCAGACTGGTTTCTTTGATTGTGTGCAAGAGGTTTGGAATCGTCCTTCTCGTAAAACTCATATTGCAGCAGTTATTGTTGATAAATTAAAGGCTTTGCGGTTTGCTTTGAAGAAATGGCAGAAAGGTTTATCTCATATTAAAGGGCTGATTGAGAAATGTAACTGGGTAATTCTTTGGCTGGACAATCTTGAGGACATGAGACATCTTTCTAGGCCTGAGAGTAACTTCAGAAAAATCATCAAGCAGCACCACGAGCACCTGCTGCACATGCAATATCTTTACTGGAGGAAACGATGTACTATCAGGTATATTAAAGTTGGAGAGGAAAACAACAAATTTTTTCAGGCCATGGCAACTGAAAGATTCAGAAAAAATTCAATTGCTAGTCTGGTGTTGCCTGATGGATCTGTTACATCTAATCATGAGGTTATGGCCAGAGAGTTCTTGATTTCCTTCAAGAACAGAATGGGGATGATTAGGCCAATAGTTTTGGATGAGAACATTCTTTCATTAATACCTAGGGTTCAGGGCTTGGAGGTACTTACAAAACCTTTTGAGATTAAGGAGATGGAGCAGGTTATTAATGAAATGCCTATTGATAAGGCACCTGGGCCTGATGGCTTCAATGGTCTTTTTCTTAAAAAGTGCTGGCCAATAATCTCTGCTGATTTTATTCAGTTGGTGCAGGAGTTTCATGCTGGTACAGTGCAGTTAGAAAACCTCAATGATGCTTACATTACACTGATACCAAAGAAACAGTCGCCTGAGGGGGTGGGAGACTTTCGGCCTATCTCCCTTACTAGTGTTGGCCTCAAATTCCTTACAAAACTGGCTGCTAATAGATTTCAGCAGGAAATCATTAAATGTATCCATAAAAACCAATATGGCTTCATAAAATCAAGAACAATCCAGGATTGTCTTGCATGGAGTTTTGAATATATCCATCAGTGCAACCAGTCTAAGCAGCCCATCCTTTTTCTCAAGTTGGATTTTGAAAAGGCCTTTGATTCCATTCAGCATGAGGCTATATTAAGGATTCTTGCTGCAAAAGGTTTTGACAATAGATGGATTACATGGATTAGGCAGTTACTGTCTTCAGGCACTTCTTTTGTCTTGCTCAATGGAGTTCCTGGCAATAATTTCAAATGCAAATGTGGAGTTAAGCAAGGGGATCCAATCTCTCCCTTGCTCTTTGTTATTGTTGCTGATCTCTTGCAGACTTTGATTAATAACCTTCTTCAGCAAGGTTTGATAAGCAGACCTCTGCCAACACATGATCCTGATTTTCCAGTGGTCCAATATGCTGATGACACACTATTATTCTTAAAGGCTGACAGGGACCATTTGGGGGCACTGAAATCAGTGTTATATTCTTTTTCAGAGGCAACTGGTCTTCAGATTAACTTTCATAAATCTTCCATGTATCCCATTAATGTGATTGACCAGGATGCTATTGATCTTGCTGCTTTCTTTGGCTGTAAGTTAGGCAAAATGCCCTTCACATATCTGGGCCTGCCTGTTGGGACTACCAGGCCTAAGATTGTGGATCTACTTCCATTAGTGGATTGTACGGAGAGAAGATTGACAGCAAGTTCTTGGTTCTTGCCTCAGGGAAGCATGTTGCAATTAGTTAATTCTGTCATTTCCTCTTTGCCTATCTTCTTCCTTTGTACCCTGTCAATCCCTCAGGGTATTTTGAAGCAGTTGGAAAGGATCCAAAGGCAGTGTTTATGGAGGAAATATGGTCAGGACAAGGGCCATTCATTAGCTGCTTGGCCTCTTGTTTGCAGGCCCAAAACAAAGGGGGGACTTGGAATCTTAAATCTGGGTTTGCAAAATGATGCTCTGCTACTGAAATTTCTGAATAAATTTTACAATAAAATGGATGTGCCTTGGGTTCAGTTAATTTGGGATTCTTATTATTTTGAACGAATTCCTCATGATACCACCCTTTGTGGCTCTTTTTGGTTGAGGGATATCTGCAAATTGATGGATAATTTCAGAGCAGTTACTGAGGTGGATGTTCGTAGTGGAGACACTGTGTTGTTCTGGTCTGACTATTGGCAAATTGGGAACAACCATGTGCCTCTTCAAGATCGATTTCCTAGACTATATTCTTTTTGTCTCCACAAAAATCTTTCAGTCAAGGAAGTCTTTATGGCTGGCAGCTTGCAAGATCTCTTTTACTTGCCCCTCACTGAGCAAGCTTTTCAAGAATTTCAGCAGCTTTCGACCCTAATGGGATCTTTCCATTTGGACTATAGCTGCCATGACTCTTGGGAATGGAGGCATGGAAAGAAATCTTCTTATACTGCAAAAAAGTTTTATGATTTTGCTTACCAGCCAATGGTAGCAAACCCCATTTTGAGCTGGATTTGGAAGAGCTGCTGTACCATGTCGATCAAGATGTTTGCTTGGCTAGTTATAATGGATAGGGTTAACACCAAGGACATGATTCAGAGAAGGCAATGGAAGATTAATGAGGGACCACAATGTGTTCTATGTCCAACAGGGATATTGGAGGACAGAAACCACCTTTTTTTCCTGTGCAACTTCAGTGCTTGCGTCTGGATCTATCTGCAGATTGACTGGAAAGAAAGTGAGGAGATGGTGGAGATTGCCTTCCATGCTAGAAAGGAGTTCAACAAACCTTTCTTTGCGGAGGTGGTTTTTACTGCCCAGTGGAACATTTGGAAGGTTAGAAATGACAGAGCTTTCAGGAACATCAAGCCTTCCTTCAGAGCATGGAGATATGGATTCATTCATGATCTCACTCTGCTTTCTCATAGAATCAAACAGAAGCACAAGGAGGCCTTACTTAAATGGATTGATTTCCTTCCTCCTTGAGGGGAGTGGCTTTTGTTCTCTTTTGTATTTTTGTATATATCAGGACTAGACTACGTGTATAGCTTTCTTTTGCTTTTTTATTCCTCATCTTGAGGATACCTTGTACTACCTCTGTTTTTTCTTTGCATTAATAAAATGTTGTGGGGTGCAAGCCCTGCAGTCTTCAAGGTCAAAAAAAGAGACTCTTTGTTATTTGGTTGCAGGGTTGCTTGAGAGAGACCATCTTCATCCTACGCCTCCTACGGATTGATAAACCTTAGGTCATCCACTTAAGGGAAATTTGCTACTGTCCTACAAACCTGTGCACTTGCAGGCCCAACAACGTCTACAAGAAGAAGGTTGTGTAGTAGACATCACTTAACAACCTTAACTGAAACCAGTAGGGGCAGTTAACAACCATAGCTGAAAGCAGTATGAGTACTTATACAGGTTCAACCGTACAAAGCACGCCTCGAACAGTGCTACTTTGCCTATAGTTAACCAAGGGTGAGGCCGCCAAGCCCCAGGACAAGGCCCAGGTGCCACCCCATGCATCCACAACCTTCTGAAAGCGGCTTCATCTCGCAATGTGGTTAATAAATAGGATATTCACTTTAGAGCCATGGAAAAGCAAGAACATAATCTTCTGTCCCATTCTCCAAGATGGACGGGCCTTCATTATTGGAGACCACCCATGAATACGTATCTTTTCACCTCCAAGGGGAATGGAGTAGGTCAACATAAACATCATGTTGTGACCAAGCGCAAGTTTGACCCAACCATGGCCAGACATTTGTATAGGAACAATAGAACTGGGCAGTTTCTGTTTCAAGAAGATCAGAACTGTAAAACTGTGTATAAGCAAGAGTTTTTGAACAACATATATAACATAAAACATCTCGTACCATAAGTTTCTCGACACAGTTGGACCTGTTCAACGAGTGCAGCAGTGGAACACATATCCCACATGGCCTTCCACCCTTGAAACGCCCCACAGGGACCTCAAGATGATCAATAAAGTGTAGGAACTTGTGGATATCGTCCCACTCAACTTTAGTGCCATTAGTAACAGCCGAGTTCTTATAGAATAACAAACGAGTAGCCTGCTTAAATCTGAAAAAACCTACACATGCCACCAATTATAAGAAAATATTAGTTAGAAGCAGCATCTTTGTGAGAGATTCGTTGGTACTTCTAAAGTTAAATTGTGATTAGTTAGACAGAATAGGTGGATTATGAAGTTATCGAGGCAACAAGAAAGAACCAGATAAAAAATAACATGGATGAACAATTGGAACAACGTCGGGGTGGAAGATCACAGTGAAGATGAGACCAGGTTCTGCTATTTCCATCAACATTCATGCGCCAACTTTTAGTCTGTAAGACTTGAGAAAGGCCATAAAAAAAGCAACAATCTTCTTGGTTCATGAACCCAACTCAGAACTTATATCCATGGAGTGTCTTCACTATGACAATTAAACTGGTGTATTCAGTTATGGCAAGGCCGAGCATCTTGAGTACATGTGTTCTGACAGAGCAAGGAATGCACTACAGGAAAAATAATATGAGAACACAATGTATTCCCTATCCAAATATAGAAATAATTTCCTCCTCCACGTCAGTGTTGACCATGGTACTAGTACCTTTTATCAAAATATAGCAATCCAAATTTCCAAATTACTCGACAGCATGTTCAAGAAACCACACCCTCCCGGATAGAAAAGAGGATTCTAGGAACATACTGTGTGCATTTTAAAATGCTGTTTAGGATGAGAAGGAACAAGTGTGGCATCTTGCCAAGGGCGCAAAAACCTGTAGGGTCCTCACACTTTGGGCACTGCAAATGAAACACACTAGATTCAGTAGGAAGAAAAATGCATCAACGGCGGTGGCTGCCATCCTAGGATTACCCGCGACTAAGGGACTTGGATTTATCGGGGATGGATGAAGAATTCATACCTGGTTCTCCATGAGAAAACCCTATGCAATCGCCCAGAGGGATTTTTCTCTAAACAAGCAGACGAGGGAGAAGGGGATTCAGGCCTAGTGAAATATTGTTGCTTCGTCCATCCAGCTTACTGCTAAATCTAGAAACGTGGTTTTTTTGTGATTTGATGACTCATTGGGCATTACTGCGGCACTACAACCGGGGTGTGTCTACCGTGCAGTTGTGCACTCTAATTTGGTGCATATGGCACATGGACCCCATTGCCGAATGCCCCACATATCAGTGAAAGGAAGTAGAAAGACATGAGTAACTTGTTACACATAAATATATTTTTGACAGAGAGATACTCCCTCTGTAAAGAAATATAAAAATCTTTTATATCACAACTTTATACATAAGAAAAATCAAGGGGAATATATATAACATATATAATTATAAAAAACTGAGTTTTTTTAACACAGCATAGACGAGTTGGTGATGATGGTGTGCACGCCATCCTGCAAAATAGGCCGTCCGATTTATATCTGACGGATAGGAAGGAAACTATGGCAATTTTGTAAAAAGGTACCCACACACCTCTCCCCATTTGAAAATAAGGCCTTCCCTCGTTCATCCTTTTCTCTGACAAGATAAAATACTCATGCAAATGCGTCTTGATGTTACGTGCTACGCACAGGCATTATGGGGGTTCAGCTAAGAATATAATACTCAGACATGCTCACGGTTCTGGACTTTGGGCCACAGGCCGGTGGGCCTGCATGTTTGGGGGCCCATGTGATCAGTACGGCGCTGGTTTTAGATGGTGCCGCAAGGCGAATACACAAAATTGAGTAAGGCACGACAACTGTTAGAATGAAATTGAATGACAGTACCTAACCAGCAATCAGAGTTGCAATTCTATCAACGATATGCCACGTGATAAATAATACTGTCGTACTACTTATACACACAGGACACTTTCTTCACCATGGAAGATTATTACATCAAAATCTCTCGGAGCATAGATTAGTTCGGCAGTTGCGTGCTGCTACTGAAGAATTTCAAAGTTGATTTGGACCAGCTCTCCTAGGCGAGAAAGTTTAATTTTGATATCATCCCCTATTGCAAGATATGATTTAGATTTGAACCTTGACCATCCTTTAGCATCAATCATCACGCGACCATCCTTTATACTTATGGTATATTGAGCAGGTTCATTCACACCAAGGCTGCGCATGGTAAGAGAAACTTGGCCATGGTCGCCCGGATTGTCGAACGACTCCCTCGTTGCTCTAGGAATTCTCTGCTTGCAAACAAGAAGACATACACAAACAGTTAGATCAACACAGTGAATCATGTGAAAAAACATGGGAAGAAAAAAGAACAAAACACTTGGGAGGCCAATGCTTACAACCAAGGTGGATATGTCGGTTTTTGTAAGGACTTTGGTATATGAAGTGTGAACTGCAGCCCAGTCTATTGCCGGTGCAACTGCTGGTTCCTTTGCCGCTGCACGGGCCGAAACAAATGCAAGTGCAAGTGTTGGTGCAGGTGCCGAAGCCGTTGCTGGTGCCTGTGCCGGTGTGACTGGTAGTGCTGTTACTGCTGCCGGAGATGGTGCTCCTTGTAGAGCTGGTGCTGGTGTCAAAGCAGGTGCCGGTGTCGATGCTCGATCCTCCAGTAGATCAGCCTGATCCGCTGACGCGGTCGGTGACCAATCCTCAGCAGGATCAGACTGAGCTGCCGCCACTGTCAGTGCTAGAGCAAGTGTCGTCATAGAAGGTGTCGGTGCTCGATCCATTGCTGAAGGTGGTACCAAAGTGCGAGATAGCGGCGATCGTGTCTTGTCTGCTATGATCAGCTTTCTAACTTGAGTTGGCTCCGTGACCGTGGTCTAGTCTTTTTCTTCATTTCTTTTAAACGTGAGAAGGACTAATTGTGGCGTGTTTGGTAAACCAAGCTCCAGTTCATCATAGGGATTTAGCTTATACTCGGACAATAGACTGATCCAATTGTTTCCAGTAATATAAGTGATGGATAGTGCCTTAGAACTGACACGACATAAGAAGTGAAACCTTCAAAAATAGCCATCGCAGAGCAAACCAAATAGTTTATTCTGTGATGAATATGACATGGCAAAACCTACATCGTAAAATTGCAGCAAAAGAAAGAAAACATGACATTAAATCAATAAGATTTAGATAGTAAATCAATAAGATTTACTTGATGTGACATGAGTGAATCCTTACCAGGAAATCACTATGTTGGAGTACTAAACAGAAGATTGATCATCCAACTATGCATGGCATGTAGGGCCCCTGCCTAGTCCCACAAGCAGGAGAGTCCAAAGGTCATGACAAATCCTATGGACCGAACATCCATGGGACTGGAAATCCTGGTGGGTGCGATAAACCCTGCAATGCATACAGATATTGGAATGTAACCATAATTGATAAACCGTCCTCACAAAAAAGATGATTTGGATACTTGAAAGTATACAGACTGAATTGAATGGACAAACATTAACATAGTCTGTTCTCAGGACTTACCACACACCAAAAGCGGCAGTACTAAACAATACAGGGTTCACAAACACAAATCAAGTACTGAACAATAGTACTTACAACAAACAAGCAAAGTTGCACTAATTAAACTCTGAGACTATTTCTTGCCACCGACCTACGGGATGAGCCCCGCATAACTGACTAGGCCATGGACTTCGTGAGAGATGTCTACCATCACCATCACCATCTCGTCAACCTTGGAGAACCTAACAGAGTGGTCTGTCCACTCATAAACATGACGATGAAGACAGGCCGCATCATATTTGTCGGGAAGCTTTACAAGAACCATACCCTTTGTAATCGAAGGCATAGCCAGGAAATTTTTGTGGTTAAGTACAACCTGAGAACAAGCCTGACAACAATGCTACAGGAAAACACTAGTTCAGGACACGTGAAGACAAGGACACATCAGCTGGATAGTTTAGCAGTAGAACTCATCCTCAGGTCTTCCAGTTCACACGACATGACTTTGAGAACTTCATCTCCACCACGGACCTAGTTCTAATTCAAACAGAAAGCAAATATTTTATTACTACCTCCATTCAGAAATATAAGATGATTTTCGATATTTTACTCCATATATGACTACATATATGCACAGAAATGAGTTAACAAAGACACTAGAACATGTCTTCAAAGGCATGAGAGCAGAGGGATTACTTGCAATATCCATAACCCAAGTTACTGAGGCAAATATACCCTCTTCAAAGGTAGCATTGATTATCATAAAGTAGTTGAAAGTAATCTATAAGAAATCAATGTCAACCTCTCACATGTTTTGGTCAAAAGAGGAATTTAGAACCGTCATTTGGCACACAAAAATCACATGCAAGATCACCCAGAAAGTTGTACTACTAGTACTAGTACTATGTGTTAGATGAAAAAACACGATCAAGATCGAGAAAAAGATTGTCAACAAGAGATATTACCTGGACTTGCTTAATGAGGGACCCCGGAGTGGGGGGCTTGGACATGGCGATGGCTTTGAGCTTGTCTGCGGTAGTCTCGGCGGGGTGCTGGTGCTTCTTCGTACCATGAGCCTCAATGGTTTTGTCCAGAGCCATCGACATCACTTGGGCCGGTGCTCCAGCATCCATCAAGAAACTATCAAATAGAAATAAAAGAAAAGAAACCATAATCACAAACCCAAAAGAAGAACATAGAGGGAGTTATAGGACCAGTCTCGGGGTTGCAAGACCGGGCCTTGTCTAGAATCAACACCATTGATGCGCTCACCTTTCCTTCTTTGGGAGATAAGAACAATGGTAGAAGCAGGTCAGGGTTTTCTTGAAGAAATGAGGAACAAGATGACGGAGAAGCAAGTTGGGGATTTTCTTCAAGAGAGGAAGCTAAGAGAGAAGAGTCAAATGATGGTTGCTTTGTCCGTCCCACTTACTTCTGGAAAGGAGGGGGTTTTGTGATTTGACGGCTCATTGGGCATTACGGTGGCGCTTCGATCGGGGTAGTCTACCATGCAGTTGGGCACTCTACTATGGAGTAATTTAGTGCATGGCTAGTGGACCCCAATGTTGGCTGTCCCACACGTCGGCGAAAGTGGGTAGCAAGGTTCCCGACGACCGTCGAGGAGGATCCGCATGGTAGAGCATGTCCACTATTTTTCTGAAGAAAAAAATGATTACAACAAGCGTTTCCAGTCTTACGACGGAGGAGTGCGAAACACGGCAACCATTTGAACATACACAATGCTCCTACTACTAGGCATGTGTAGTGGTTCATACGTCAGTACTACATAATCTTGTTGCTAGTGTAGTAAGATATGACAATAACAAATGATGTTGTGCGCATGTCAACTATATGAACAGTAATGTAACATAGTACCGCTTTTTCGACTGTCCGGTCAAGAATGAACAGTGAGATCAATGTTAACAGAACTAGGTATACATCACACGGAGAGTATGATGCTACAATACTCCACGAAACATGAACCAAATGAAGCACGAATCAGTGTTGGGCAGGGTGTATGAAGGGTGCACGGGATGGGAGCAAAAGTTCCCTTCTTGACCCACATTTGGGTGTTTGGCAGAGTGCATGAAGGGTGCATGAGTCCACACTAGTAGGTTAACATAGATACACGAAGAGGGAACAACTATATTTATTGAGATGAGAATGCAGCCAAACACACCCACATGCTTTGTGCTATAGTGACCGATCTGCATCGTCTGAGTTTGATCCAACGGTTATGTTGCACTGAGACATGGACATGCCAATGCAGAGGACGCCTAAACACCACCAAAGTCCCTCTGCTTCTCAAGGCGCATGACGTTGTTGATGCAGGGTGCAACCGCCCACAGAGCCCACTCTCGATCGATGGGATCCAGCTCGTCAAAGACGGCATCCAATGGCACGAATGGATTTTGGTGACAGAGCCTTGACAGGATTCACCCGGCAACAACGACGGCAGCCCACAACCCCTCCTTGTCCAGCTCTGCCCCCACCATCGCACGAAGACGGCTCAGCTCCTTGGAGATATAGGTGAAGAAGGAGACTAGGTCAGGAAGACGCAACTCGTTGAAGTGGTCGAGGTGGTCTAACGGGTTTAGCCCAACGGCCGGCATGGTCGTGCTGGCACGACAGTAGGCATCACGAAGCCACAACACATGTGCGGCAACTTCGTCCACCAAGTGGCTGAGGCGATCCTGGACCTCGTCATGATCGGCCCGCTCATGCTCCAGCCGGCTCCCCTGACGGCCTATCGTATATCCCGCTTTCTGCAGCAACACCACCGACGCCTTGAGCATCTTTGTGGTGGACGCCTTCCGCTTTTGAAGCTCCGTGAACTCCCGCACATAACGGAGGAGCATGGCACTCCTCTCCTCCTTGAGCTCACGGAGCTCCACGTCGTTGGCCCTGAGCTCCGCATCCTTAGCCTAAAGCTCCTCTGTCAGGCGCCTCACCTTAGGCTCTGTGATCTGCTGTGCTGTCATGGCACCAGGTAGAAGCAATGGGGAGAGGAAGAAAATGGGGCGAAATGGCTGAAAGGAAATGCAATCTACGGGAAGGCGAAGGGAGCCAGCCGAGGAGCGGGGTGAATCTTTTGGTTTTCACCATGGAAAAACATCAGTCGACGACTTTTCACATCAGGGAGCAGTGGGTTTTACAGGCGGAGTCATTGTGACTAATTGCTGTTGCGCCTGCTCCCGTCACTCAAAAATCTTGCCGCACCTGCTCCCGTTAATCAAAAAAAATTAATCCTGCCGCACCCAAACACCAGAGCAACACCGCGGTGGATATTTTAATTTACCTGCTGGCAAGGAGATAAAAAAAGGGTGAAAAAACAAATGTGGCGGCGGCCTAGCTAATCGGTCGCACTAGCCCAACTAGCTAGCCATCGTGCTTCACTGATGTACTCGGAGGGAAAGGTGGTCTTTCGTGATTTGATGACTCATTTACTTGCTTCGGTGCTACGACCGAGGAGGACCCAGAAAACGCACGATAGGGCGTCCCACGTCTCGGCAAGGAAGAATATATGTGTGCACCACCCAAGAGGACCCCGAAACCACGTGGTAGGGCATGCCACGTCTCGGCACGGAGGAAAAAATGTGCGTGTAAAAATATACTGTATCAGACGTACTACCTATCGTTCGACCTCGGGACCCAGCCAGTCGGTCGGAAACACCCAACTAGCCACACAGCTTCATCATGCTAATGTGGCACGGAGGATAGGTGTGGTTACCTCCATTCCAAGATTTTGTTAGTTATAATTACACCAGGCAAGCTAGGGCCGCTCTTCGTGTGTGCCCGTGCGTCTAGGAGCAAGTATAATAAGGTGACATAAGAGGTCAGTAAGGATTTACATACTATATCTTTGCTGACTTGGAAGACAGAGAAGAGGAGAGAGAAGAGAAGTGGGCTGTAGACTTTTTTTGCGAGGAAAGAGTGAATATATTAGCTAGCAATAGAGATACAATCGGTGTTCATAGCTATGGAAATTTCCTGAGGGTAATTTCTTAGCCAAACTACAGTTTGCACCTGCTCTCTACCTAGATGTGCTAAGCCATGGCTCACAGAGTTGGCTTCACGACTGATTTTGACGATCGAGCCATCTCTTTCCTGAAGAAGTTCATGAATATTCTGGACACACGACATATAGCGCGACATGTTGGGGATGGAGGATTGCACCAGCGCAACAAATTTAGCACAGTCTGTCTCCACGGACACCGGAAGTGGAAACCACTAGAGGGCAAGGGCCAGACCCTCCTCCATCGCAGCAAGTTCTACGTCCACGGCGTCAGCGCATCCCAAGAGGTACCTGCATGCAACGAAGATTGAGGATCCAACACTGTCATGAAGCGCCATACCCGTTCCTGCTGACCCGTCTAGAATGAATGATCCATCTACATTGGGTTTGACCCGGTCAGCGGGCTGTAGACTTACAACCGGCTGTAGCACGTGCTCCAAGAAGCTATGTGAGACTGTATGGTGGGCCATATGATAGAAAATTAGTACTTCCTTGTAGCCCACTACTATACGTGTTGGCTATTATATCGACTATAGATGACATGGTGAGATGTTATAGCCAGCAACGGGCTATATTGTTAACCATGCTTTAGATGTTAGAAGATGGAGAGGATAGAGAGATCATACACCTAGGACCCACCAGTAAGTGAGTCAACGGTCATGCACGTCTTAACGAGGCACTCCCTCTACTCTACTCAACGTAATACTATATAAAATCAAGTTATGGGACAAAGCCAACAACCATTGTTGTTTTAGGCTATCGACTTACACTTTGTAGTCCAGGTTGCCAGTTCGAATTTCGTCTTTCAGATTTGTTAGTTTTAGGTCCAAATTTGATCAATGACAAGTGGGACCCCTGTGTGTTGTTCCGATATTTCAGTGTAGGATGGTTTTTTTGAACAAATACTTTAATCAGTTAGACAAATAACGACACGAGTTACACATAGTTTGCAAGTTTACGAACAAAAATGACAGTGACATAGAATATCGCATTGTCACGCCCAATATGCGATACTATCCTAAAGAGACTCGAAGGTCCCACCAAGGATAGAACCGCATATTGAAATGCTTTTGCAAGGTGGATATCATTACATCAACATTACATAATAGATGGGGATACATACAAGAGGCATACAATGCCACACGAATACAACATCACAATACATAAGAGCATCATCCGGCTACGGATGAAACACAAACAAAAACTCAAACGACATCCACCCTGCTAGCCCAGGTTGCCGACCTGGAACCTATCGCCTGATCGAAGAAGAAGCACAAGAAGAACTCAAGACAAGCAAGCATCGCTCTCGCGTCATGATCATCGCATAACTTGTACCTGCAACTGTTGTTGTAGTAATGTGTGAGCCACGAGGACTCAGCAATCCCATTACCATGGGTATCAAGACTAGCAAAGCTTAAAGGGAAAGGAAGGGGTAAAGAGGTGAGGTTGCAGCAGCGGCTAAGCATATATGGTGGCTAACATATGCAAATAAGAGCGAGAAGAGAGCAAACGGAATAGTCGTTAAACTAGCAATGATCAAGAAGTGATCCTGAACTCCTACTTACGTCAAACATAACCCAAAACCATGTTCACTTCCCGGACTCCGCCGAAAAGAGACCATCACGGCTACACACACGGTTGATGTGTTTTAATTCGAATCTGGTGTCAAGTTGTCTACAACTGAACATTAACAAATTCCCATCTACCCATAACCGCGGGCACGGCTTTCGAAATTTTATACCCTGCAGGGGTGTCCCAACTTAGCCCATGATAAGCTCTCGCGATCAACGAAGGATATACCTTCTCCCAGGAAGACCCGATCAGACTCGGAATCCCGGTTTACAAGACCCGATCAGACAGGAACTATCGAGAAGAAGCACACAACATGGTAAACACACCACTCATAGACAAGACATGATGCACAACAAGCATGATGCATGACAAAGCTACATGAAGCTACTCATGGCAAGAGATGATGCAAACAAGAACAACACATCAAGGCAGGTTTAAATGAGGCTGGGAACAACATATAACCAATCCGGTAAGTCCTCATATGCAAATTTCGAAATTGGTCCAGATCTGAATAAACCTTATGTTCAAGTTGTTAAACCGAAAGTTAACATGCACCAAGATGATCTACATGAGATTCTAGTCAAGTTACATACAAAGTTCATTAGATTTGGAGCTACGGCCAAGAAGATATGAGCAAAGCAAGTTAAACATGGCATTAATGCAAAATGCATACAAATATCAAGCAAACACTCTCAAAACGATGATGCAACATGATAATATGAAACTACATGCAAAATCAAGCAAGTTTCATATAGAGCACACTCAAAACGGAGCAACAGTGCAACCCACACACATGAAACAAGTTTAAAGGACAAGCTGTCCAAAACAGCAACTAGGCATCTTGCAAGCATCAAAATAATATGCTACAGCAGCTCAACATGATAATAAAAGGCATGGGCAGGATGTACAGGTAAATCATAACAAAACGTGAACACTGAACTACCTCCAGAAATCACTAGAACATGCTCCAAAACACATGGCAACATAGAAAATAATAACAGTTTTAGACTTTGCAGAAATAACATCAGGTTGCAATGTTTAGAGCTATCAAACAACATGCTACAGGAACTTATCATGGCAAACAAAGTCATGGCATGAATCTAATAAACTCATAGAACAAAAGTCTTTTACTGACCATGAGCCAAAAAGGATCAGAAGATATGATGGCACCCATGTAAACATAGAAAGTTATATGACAGATTCATACATGACAGGAACAACAATAAGTAGGCATGTTGGTGAGCTTGTACCACTCACCACAGAGCAATACATGGCATGACAAGGCAACCAACAGTAAGAAGACATGTTTGTGAAGCCAAGCATGGCAATAGCAAGTTCATATGGTGCATGAATCACTAGCAAAACACATGGCACAAACTGAACTTAATGTTAACAGGCTGACAGCAACATTATTTAGCATCTGTGGATCAAGATTACAACAAGTTACAGAAAGCCATAAATGCAACCAGGGGCATGGATGGATAGATCATGACATGTAGAACAAAACATCCTTAGTGAACATCTCCAGATTATGCATAGAACGATTTGTAGCAGCAGGTTTACATAGCTTCCCAAAATAACAGATTCGGCCTAGCAAAACAGTAACAGCAAGTACCCTACTTAACAAGCTTGATTCACTCAGCACAAATCATTGCTTGACAATATAATCATAGCATCCGCAAGAAGACATGTTTATGAAACTAACCAAGGCAAGAACAAGTTCATAGCATGCAAGGATCAACTACAACAACCTTGGCAAAATTGAATAACATGTAAACAATCTGCCAGGAAACATTTTATAGCAAAAGTAGAGCAAGAAAATGACATGCTAGACTACTACATAATTGCAAACAGGGGCATGAATGGATATATAATAACCATACGTTCAAAACATCCTTACTGAATTATCTCAAAATATGCTTGGATCTCTCTGTAGCATCAAGTTTACATGCAATAAAAATAACGGCAGAACAGGGACTGAAATCAGCAACATCACGAAGCCTAGTTTGCATGCTTGTTCTAGTCACCACATTGATCACAAAAATACATGGAATACACTAATGTAAAGATGGCATGATTTAATTCAAAACACATGTAGAGCTCATGCTCATAGGATGCACACATCAATCATGACAAAAAATGACAAATG
The DNA here is from genome assembly GCF_002162155.2 of Triticum dicoccoides. Classification (NCBI taxonomy): domain Eukaryota; kingdom Viridiplantae; phylum Streptophyta; class Magnoliopsida; order Poales; family Poaceae; genus Triticum; species Triticum dicoccoides. The sequence continues at coordinate 95,490,499 of NC_041389.1, read as the reverse complement.
AGCAAGTTCTGTTAACAGACAGCAGACAACATCATATAGCACTCTTGCAACGATGATTCAAGCATCAATATGAGCTCAAACAAACATGGTTCAATGGAATGAAATGTAGAGCATCTCATAGCGAACATTTTGATATATTATACGCACGAAACAGAGTAGTATGCATGGAGATATGATGCGATGAACATGGTAACATAATGTAAGATTTTCAGGGACTTAGCAGTTTTCTGAAAAAAACCCAGATGAGTGCTATGTAACTATACGTCGCCCGGGGCGGGACTTCATGGGTTCTCACCTAGCGGGCCAGGCCTAGGTCGGCAGGAAGAAGCGGGCCGGGCGGGAGCTGCTGGGCCTCTGGGGGCGTCGGCCCACGTGGGGTCGTCGGTGGGCAGGGAGGCGCGCGAGGCCACGCGCTCGCTCGCCTTCGTCCTCCCGAATGAGGACGGGGCGGCGGCGGCGGCTGCTCTCCGGTGAGCGGGCGGGCACGAAGGGCGCCGGGAACCGGCGGTTCCGGGCGGCGCGGTGCCGGATCCGGCCACGGGAGGAGGTCGGAGGGGCTCTGGCGCCGGCGGCGGCGAGGCTGG
>NC_041389.1:95482005-95489308 GCF_002162155.2 Triticum dicoccoides | reverse complement strand
GGCGGCTTCGGGCTGAGAGGGCCTCGGACGGGTTCGCGGCCCCGCGCGGCGGAGGAGAGAGAGAGAGGACCGGCGGGGGACAGGTGGCGCGACGGGGTTGGAGCGGGAGGCGGGGGTGATGACATGGCGACTTGTGGTTGGCTGGAGCAACGTGTCCGGCGCACATGTCCGGCGCGGATGGACGTGTCCGGCGGCGCGAGGTGGAAGACGCTAGGGTTTGACTGCGAAAATGGACGGGGGATGCCTTTTTATAGGTAGAATGAGCTAGGAGAGTCCAAATGAGGAGCGGTTTTCGCCCACACGATCGTGATCGAACGACCGAGAGCATGGAGGGGAGTTAGATGGGTTTTGGGCCACTTTGGAAGGGGTGTTGGGCTGCAAAGAGAAGGGGGTTTTGGGCTACGCGGTTAACCGTTGGAGTATCAAACGACCTCCAAATGGCATGAAACTTGACAGGCGGTCTACCAGTGGTGTACCAAGGCCGCTTGGCAAGCCTCGGTCCATTCCGAGAACGTTTAACACCCGCTCACAACGAGAGACAAAAGGGGGACGCCGGAGGACATAGGAGCGCCGGATTGCAAAATGGACAACGGAGAAAATGCTCGGATGCAAGAGACGAACACGTATGCAAAATTAAATGCACATGAAGACATCATAAGATGCAACACGCAAGCAAATGACATGGCAATGACGGTGAATACCTGGCAGACACCTGGCGCATCGAAACTGGGGCGTTACAACACTCCTCCACTAACAAGAGATCTCGTCCCGAGATCTTAGGACCGAGACGAAAGGGAAAAGGGATGAGGTGAAGCAAGAACTTAAGCGAAGAATCAAATAATTGAGAGCACTCGAGAAGAAGAGAGGAACGACGAGAATGACGGGAATCGAAAGATCACGGAATCAGATAGACTATGAAACTACTCCGGTTAGAACAAGATAAGAAACAAATAAGACTGAAAAGGATTTAGGCAACACTCTGGTTAAAACATGGAGGAATAGAATCACGAACTTCACAAGACGGGATGGCACTTGATGAGATAAACAACGCAAAGCCTCCGGAAGAATTAAAAGAATGGAATGAAATGAACTTAGAAGGAAGGATTGAATGGAGTTGTTGAGAAAATCAACAACGAAAGAATAAGCTTGATGTGGACTTATGGATAACCTCTCAAAATTATGAGGTGATAACCTACCACAAACGGAAAAGATTGAATAGCTGAGAAGAACGAAGAAATGCAAAACTCCACTTCAAAAGAATACGGAGAATTAATTACACTTCGAGATGCGAGAAGAAGGATACTTGATCTCCACCAATAAAATCTTGATGAGAACTCTTGAAGAATGAAGTAAATCATGACGAACAACCGTGAAGAACTCCGGTAACCAAAAGGACGACGAGATAAAATGAAATAAAAAAAAGAATAAGATGAGCCTTGCGATGATTTAGATGGGGTTCCAACAAAATGACCGAGGAAATTTGAACTCCGGAAAAGAAAAGATGAAAACACTTGAAACTAGAATTTATTCCTCAAGAACAAACTCTGAAGGAAGGGATTACTCACTAGGATGAAATAAGAATAAGATTTATGTTATGCTTATCCTCATCAAATTTAATTGATGACAACCAGATTTGGCATGCAACTTATTCTTCTTGAAAAGGATTGAGAAATGACATATCGCAAACTTGAGAAGGTCTTCATGAACCATCGGTAGGTTTGAAAAGAATGAATGAATTAATATGATAATCAAAGAAAAAGAATCATGAACGAACCACCGTAAGAATTCGAAAATGACTGATGAAAGAGACTTAATCACCGGGAAGAATTAGAAGAACCAATAAGCAAGAGGGGATTTAGATGCAAAAGAACGAAGAGATAATGAGCTAACTAAAGAACACTTGAACGAAGCACCGGGTTAATTGGATAACGATAGTTGAAATGATGGCCTCCGGTGAAAAGAAACGGGAAAACAACTTCTAACATACTCCGAATGGTTAAGAAAAGAATATCTGACAAACGGAATAATTCGAGAGGATGATATGAAGCTAGAACCACGAACCTTCGAGAGGACGGACAAGATTGAGAGGAAAAACTCTTCTTCAGTCTTCAAATGACGAGGAGAAACACCACCAAAATTGCTGAGATGCTCCGGGAAAATGACAAGCGAAGAGGTTGAGCCAACAATGAAAAGATTTTGAACGAGATCTTGGAGAAGGCATGTGACTGATGAAATTCATTCTTATGTCACTCTTCAAAAAGAATTGGGAATAGCTCCGGGAAATTAGAAGAGTCAGGTAAGATCCTAGGAAAAGACCTGTGGGTTAGGGCCCACTAAAATAGAACACCGTTGGAAAGGATTGTTGAAAAGATAGATGATGCACCGAAACAATAGAAATATTTGAATGAGGTGACGACCTTGAATTAATTGGAACACAGACGAATCGCCTGAGATGTCTTCCGAACTCCAGAATGATTGAATGGCGAGAGGCAAACGAGCAAGGAGAACACTTGATCCGAGGGAAATAATATAATCACTACCAAAAATTAGAATTGAATCCACCGGAGAAGAAAAAGAGATGAAGAATGATGAACGAGACGAGCATTCACCAGTTGAAATAATTGAGGGAAGATTGAAGAGGCTCCACACGAATGAAATTGATGCTCGAAACAGACTCAGGCTCCGGAAAGAAGAGGGTGGGAGGGCGGGAAAACAAAGGCAACTTGGAAGGGGAAATCGACGAATATCTTGAAGAGAAAACACCGGTTGAAATCATTGAGGAGAGAGAGCAAAACTTTGCACGAGTAGGATGGATACTCGATTATGGACTCCGGCTTCGAGAAGAAAAGGGTGGGTGGGTGGGAAAAGAAAACAACTGAGGATTGAACTTGATAATAATGAAGAGGCTCGAGTCAACTTGATGAGAAATGCACCGGATGAAAAGAAGAAGAGAACCAACGATCGAAAACTAACCGCGTGATCCTAATGAAAAATTTGAAGGGGAAGAGGAGTAAGTCAAAACACCTACGTCAAGATTCCACACCAGAGCAACGAAGGGGCTGAGGAGTAAAAAGAATTCCTACTCTCCGATATAACTAAACTTCGAAAATAGTTTTTTTTCTAGACTCAACAACGGTCAAACTACACGATCAATCAAGGGGGCTCCTAGGGTCGGTCGAGGCTCTGATACCAACTTGTCACGCCCAATATGCGATACTGTCCTAAAGAGACTCGAAGGTCCCACCAAGGATAGAACCGCATATTGAAACACTTTTGCAAGGTGGATATCATTACATCAACATTACATAATAGATGGGGATACATACAAGAGGCATACAATGCCACACGAATACAACATCACAATACATAAGAGCATCATCCGGCTACGGATTAAACACAAACAAAAACTCAAACGTCATCCACCCTGCTAGCCCAGGTTGCCGACCTGGAACCTATCGCCTGATCGAAGAAGAAGCACAAGAAGAACTCAAGACAAGCAAGCATCGCTCTCGCGTCATGATCATCGCATAACTTGTACCTGCAACTGTTGTTGTAGTAATGTGTGAGCCACGAGGACTCAACAATCCCATTACCATGGGTATCAAGACTAGCAAAGCTTAAAGGGAAAGGAAGGGGTAAAGAGGTGAGGTTGCAGCAGTGGCTAAGCATATATGGTGGCTAACATATGCAAATAAGAGCGAGAAGAGAGCAAACGGAACGGTCGTGAAACTAGTAATGATCAAGAAGTGATCCTGAACTCCTACTTACGTCAAACATAACCCAAAACCATGTTCACTTCCCGGACTCCGCCGAAAAGAGACCATCACGGCTACACACATGTTGATGCGTTTTAATTCGGATCTGGTGTCAAGTTATCTACAACCGAACATTAACAAATTCCCATCTACCCATAACCGCGGGCACGGCTTTCGAAATTTTATACCCTGCAGGGGTGTCCCAACTTAGCCCATGATAAGCTCTCGCGATCAACGAAGGATATACCTTCTCTCAGGAAGACCCAATCAGACTCGGAATCCCGGTTTAAAAGACATTTCGACAATGGTAAAACAAGACCAGCAAAGCCGCCTGATGCGCCGACAATCCCGATAGGAGCTGCACATATCTCGTTCTTAGGGCAACACCGGATAGGTCAGCCTACGAGTAAAACCAGCCCTCGAGTTGCCCCGAGGTGGCCCCGCAGTCTGCCCGGTTCGAACCAGCACTTAGAGAAGCACTGGCCCGGGGGGGCTAAAATAAAGATGACCCTCGGGTTGGCCGACCCAAGGGAAAGGTATAGGTGGTGGTGAGGCAAATGGAAAAACCAAGGTTGGGCCTTGCGGGAGGAGTTTTATTCAAAGCGAACTGTCAAGGGGGTCCCATAAATCACCCAACCGCGTAAGGAACGCAATATCCGGGAACATAACACCGGTATGACGGAAACTAGGGCGGCAAGAGTGGAACAAAACACCAGGCATAAGGCCAAGTCTGGCACCCTTTACCAAGTATATAGATGCATTAATTAAATAAGAGATATTGTGATATCCCAACATAATCCTGTCCACCATGGAGCAAACTTCATCTTCACCTGCAACTAGCAACGCTATAAGAGGGGCTGAGCAAACGCGGTAACATAGCCAAGCAACGGTTTGCTAGGAAGGGTGTCAAAGGTTAGAGGTTCATGGCAATTTGGGAGGCTTGAAAAACAGGTGATAGGTAGCGCAGCATAGCGATAGAATGAAGCAACTAGCATAGCAATGATAGTAGTGAGATCCAGGGTGACGGTCATCTTGCCTGAAATCCAGCATGGAAGAAGAACGAGTCCATGAAGAAGATGAAGCCACGAAGACGAACCGAGCGTAGACGAACGAATCCTCACGATTGCAACGAAACAGGAACTATCGAGAAGAAGCACACAACATGGTAAACACACCACTCATAGACAAGACATGATGCACAACAAGCATGATGCATGACAAAGCTACATGAAGCTACTCATGGCAAGAGATGATGCAAACAAGAACAACACATCAAGGCAGGTTTAAATGAGGCCGGGAACAACATATAACCAATCCGGTAAGTCCTCATATGCAAATTTCGAAATTGGTCCAGATCTGAATAAACCTTATGTTCAAGTTGTTAAACAGAAAGTTAACATGCACCAAGATGATCTACATGAGATTCTAGTCAAGTTACATATAAAGTTCATTAGATTTGGAGCTACGGCCTAGAAGATATGAGCAAAGCAAGTTAAACATGGCATTGATGCAAAATGCATACAAATATCAAGCAAACACTCTCAAAACGATGATGCAACATGATAATATGAAACTACATGCAAAATCAAGCAAGTTTCATATAGAGCACACTCAAAGCGGAGCAACGGTGCAACCCACACACATGAAACAAGTTTAAAGGACAAGCTGTCCAAAACAGCAACTAGGCATCTTGCAAGCATCAAAACAATACGCTACAGTAGCTCAACATGATAACAAAAGGCATGGGCATGATGTACAGGTAAAGCATAACAAAACATGAACACTGAACTATCTCCAGAAATCACTAGAACATGCTCCAAAACACATGGCAACATAGCAAATAATAACAGTTTTAGACTTTGCAGAAATAACATAAGGTTGCAATGTTTAGAGCTATCAAACAACATGCTACAGGAACTTATCATGGCAAACAAAGGCATGGCATGAATCTAATAAACTCATAGAACAAAAGTCTTTTACTGACCATGAGCCAAAAAGGATCAGAAGATATGATGGCACCCATGTAAACATAGAAAGTTATATGACAGATTCATACATGACAGGAACAACAATAAGTAGGCATGTTGGTGAGCTTGTACCACTCACCACAGAGCAATACATGGCATGACAAGGCAACCAACAGTATGAAGACATGTTTGTGAAGCCAAGCATGGCAATAGCAAGTTCATATGGTGCATGAATCACTAGCAAAACACATGGCACAAACTGAACTTAATGTTAACAGGCTGACAGCAACATTATTTAGCATCTGTGGATCAAGATTACAACAAGTTACAGCAAGCCATAAATGCAACCAGGGGCATGGATGGATAGATCATGACATGTAGAACAAAACATCCTTAGTGAACATCTCCAGATTATGCATAGAATGATTTGTAGCAGCAGGTTTACATAGCTTCAAAAAATAACAGATTCAGCCTAGCAAAACAGTAACAGCAAGTACCCTACTTAACAAGCTTGATTCACTCACCACAAATCATTGCATGACAATATAAGCATAGCATCCGCAAGAACACATGTTTATGAAACTAACCAAGGCAAGAACAAGTTCATAGCATGCAAGGATCAACTACAACAACCTTGGCAAAATTGAATAACATGTAAACAATCTGCCAGGAAACATTTTATAGCAAAAGTAGAGCAAGAAAATGACATGCTAGACTACTACATAATTGCAAACAGGGGCATGAATGGATATATAATAACCATACGTTCAAAACATCCTTACTGAATTATCTCAAAATATGCTTGGATCTCTCTGTAGCATCAAGTTTACATGGCATAAAAATAACAGCAGAACAGGGACTGAAATCAGCAACATCACGAAGCCTAGTTTGCATGCTTGTTCTAGTCACCACATTGATCACAAAAATACATGGAATACACTAATGTAAAGATGGCATGATTTAATTCAAAACACATGTAGAGCTCTTGCTCATAGGATGCACACATCAATCATGACAAAAAATGACAAATGAGCAAGTTCTGTTAACAGACAGCAGACAACATCATATAGCACTCTTGCAACGATGATCAGGCATCAATATGAGCTCAAACAAACATGGTGCAATGGAATGAAATGTAGAGCATCTCACAGCGAACATTTTGATATATTATACGGACGAAACGGAGTAGTATGCATGGAGATATGATGCGATGAACATGGTAACATAATGTAAGATTTTCAGGGACTTAGTAGTTTTCTGAAAAAAAAACCAGATGAGTGCTATGTAACTATACGTCGCCCGGGGCAGGACTTCATGGGTTCTCACCTCGCGGGCCAGGCCCAGGTCGGCGGGAAGAAGCGGGCCGGGCGGGAGCTGCTAGGCCTCTGGGGGCGTCGGCCCACGTAGGGTCGTCGGTGGGCAGGGAGGCGCGCGAGGCCACGCGCTCGCTCGCCTTCGTCCTCCCGACTGAGGACGGGGCGGCCGCGGCGGATGCTCTCCGGTGAGCGGGCGGGCACGAAGGGCGCCGGGAACCGGCGGATCTGGGCGGCGCGGTGCCGGATCCGGCCACGGGAGGAGGTC
>NC_041389.1:95465344-95481623 GCF_002162155.2 Triticum dicoccoides | reverse complement strand
GCCTTGGGCCCTGTCGCTGGCTGCGGCGGCGGCGTCTTCGGGCCGGGAGGGCCCCGGTCGGGCTCGTGGGCCCGCACGGCGGAGGAGAGAGGGAGAGGACCGACGGGGGACAGGTGGCGCGACGGGGTTGGAGCGGGTGGTGGCGGGGATGACGTGGCGACTTGTGGTTGGCTGGAGCAACGTGTCCGGCGGACATGTCCGGCACGGACGGACGTGTCCGGCGGCGCGAGGAGGAAGACGCTAGGGTTTGACTGCGAAAATGGACGGGGAATGCCTTTTTATAGGTAGAATGAGCTAGGAGAGTCCAAATGAGGAGCGGTTTTCGCCCACACAATCGTGATCGAACGACGGAGAGCATGGAGGGGAGTTAGATGGGTTTTGGGCCACTTTGGGAGGGGTGTTGGGCTGCGGCGGCGGCGGCTTCGGGCCGGGAGGGACCCGGACGGGCTCGCGGGCCCGCGCGGCGGAGGAGAGAGAGAGAGGACCGGCGGGGGACAGGTGGCGCGACGGGGTTGGAGCGGGAGGCGGCGGTGATGACGTGGCGACTTGTGGTTGGCTGGAGCAACGTGTCCGGCGGACATGTCCGGCGCGGACGGACGTGTCCGGCGGCGCGAGGAGGAAGACGCTAGGGTTTGACTGCGAAAATGGACGGGGGATGCCTTTTTGTAGGTAGAATGAGCTAGGAGAGTCCAAATGAGGAGCGGTTTTCGCCCACACGATCGTGATCGAACGACCGAGAGCATGGAGGGGAGTTAGATGGGTTTTGGGCCACTTTGGAAGGGGTGTTGGGCTGCAAAGAGAAGGGGGTTTTGGGCTACGGGGTTAACCGTTGGAGTATCAAACGACCTCCAAATGGCATGAAACTTGACAGGCGGTCTACCAGTGTTGTACCAAGGCCGCTTGGCAAGCCTCGGTCCATTCCGAGAACGTTTAACACCCGCTCACAATGAGAGACAAAAGGGGGACGCCGGAGGACATAGGAGCGCCGGATTGCAAAACGGACAACGGGGAAAATGCTCGGATGCAAGAGACGAACACTTATGCAAAATTAAATGCACATGAAGACATGATAAGAAGCAACACGCAAGCAAATGACATGGCAATGACGGTGAATAACTGGCGGACACTTGGCGCATCGAAACTGGGGCGTTAGAACACTCCTCCACTAACAAGAGATCTCGTCCCGAGATCTTAGGACCGAGACAAAAGGGAAAAGGGATGAGGTGAAGCAAGAACTTAAGAGAAGAATCAAATAATTGAGAGCACTTGAGAAGAAGAGAGGAACGACGAGAATGACGGGAATCGAAAGATCACGGAATCAGATAGACTATGAAACTACTCCGGTTAGAACAAGATAAGAAACAAATAAGACTGAAAAGGATTTAGGCAACACTCCGGTTAAAACATGGAGGAATAGAATCACGAGCTTCACAAGACGGGATGACACTTGATGAGATAAACAACGCAAAGCCTCCGGAAGAATTAAAAGAATGGAATGAAATGAACTTAGAAGGAAGGATTGAATGGAGTTGTTGAGAAAATCAACAACGAAAGAATAAGCTTGATGTGGACTTATGGATAACCTCTCAAAATTATGAGGTGATAACCTACCACAAACGGAAAAGATTGAATAGCTGAGAAGAACGAAGAAATGCAAAACTCCACTTCAAAAGAATACGGAGAATTAATTACACTTAGAGATGCGAGAAGAAGGATACTTGATCTCCACCAATAAAATCTTGATGAGAACTCTTGAAGAATGAAGTAAATCATGACGAACAACCGTGAAGAACTCCGGTAACCAAAAGGACGACGAGATAAAATGAAATAAAAAAAGAATAAGATGAGCCTTGCGATGATTTAGATGGGGTTCCAACAAAATGACCGAGGAAATTTGAACTCCGGAAAAGAAAAGATGAAAACACTTGAAACTAGAATTTATTCCTCAAGAACAAACTCTGAAGGAAGGGATTACTCACTTGGATGAAATAAGAATAAGATTTATGTTATGCTTATCCTCATCAAATTTAATTGATGACAACCAGATTTGGCATGCAACTTATTCTTCTTGAAAAGGATTGAGAAATGACATATCGCAAACTTGAGAAGGTCTTCATGAACCACCGGTAGGATTGAAAAGAATGAATGAATTAATATGATAATCAAAGAAAAAGAATCTTGAACGAACCACCATAAGAATTCGAAAATGACTGATGAAAGAGACTTAATCACCGGGAAGAATTAGAAGAACCAATAAGCAAGAGGAGATTTAGATGCAAAAGAATGAAGAGATAATGAGCTGACTAAAGAACACTTGAACGAAGCACCGGGTTAATTGGATAACGATAGTTGAAATGATGGCCTCCGGTGAAAAGAAACGGGAAAACAACTTCTAACATACTCCGAATGGTTAAGAAAAGAATATCTGACAAACGGAATAATTCGAGAGGATGATATGAAGCTAGAACCACGAACCTTCGAGAGGACGGACAAGATTGAGAGGAAAAACTCTTCTTCGGTCTTCAAATGACAAGGAGAAACACCACCAAAATTGCTAAGATGCTCCGGGAAAATGACAAGCGAAGAGGTTGAGCCAACAATGAAAATAATTTGAACGAGATCTTGGAGCAGGCATGTGACTGATGAAATTCATTCTTATGTCACTCTTCAAAAAGAATTGGGAATAGCTCCGGGAAATTAGAAGAGTCAGGTAAGATCCTGGGAAAAGACCTGTGGGTTAGGGCCCACTAAAATAGAACACCGTTGGAAAGGATTGTTGAAAAAATAGATGATGCACCGAAACAATAGAAATATTTGAATGAGGTGACGACCTTGAATTAATTGGAACACAGACGAATCGCCTGAGATGTCTTCCGAACTCCAGAATGATTGAATGGCGAGAGGCAAACGAGCAAGGAGAACACTTGATCCGAGGGAAATAATATAATCACTACCAAAAATTAGAATTGAATCCACCAGAGAAGAAAAAGAGATGAAGAATGATGAACGAGACGAGCATTCACCGGTTGAAATAATTGAGGGAAGATTGAAGAGGCTCCACACGAATGAAATTGATGCTCGAAACAGACTCAGGCTCCGGAAAGAAGAGGGTGGGAGGGCGGGAAAACAAAGGCAACTTGGAAGGGGAAATCGACGAATATCTTGAAGAGAAAACACCGGTTGAAATCATTGAGGAGAGAGAGCAAAACTTTGCACGAGTAGGATGGATACTCGATTATGGACTCCGGCTTCGAGAAGAAAAGGGTGGGCAGGTGGGAAAAGAAAACAACTGAGGATTGAACTTGATAATAATGAAGAGGCTCGAGTCAACTTGATGAGAAATGCACCGGATGAAAAGAGAAGAGAACCAACGATCGAAAACTAACCGCGTGATCCTAAAGAAAAATTTGAAGGGGAAGAGGAGTAAGTCAAAACACCTACATCAAGATTCCTCACCAGAGCAACGAAGGGGCTGAGGAGTAAAAAGAATTCCTACTCTCCGATATAACTAAACTTCGAAAATAGTTTTTTTTCTAGCCTCAACAACGGTCAAACTACACGATCAATCAAGGGGGCTCCTAGGGTCGGTCGAGGCTCTGATACCAACTTGTCACGCCCAATATGCGATACTATCCTAAAGAGACTCGAAGGTCCCACCAAGGATAGAACCGCATATTGAAACGCTTTTGCAAGGTGGATATCATTACATCAACATTACATAATAGATGGGGATACATACAAGAGGCATACAATGCCACACGAATACAACATCACAATACATAAGAGCATCATCCGGCTACGGATTAAACACAAACAAAAACTCAAACGACATCCACCCTGCTAGCCCAGGTTGCCGACCTGGAACCTATCGCCTGATCGAAGAAGAAGCACAAGAAGAACTCAAGACAAGCAAGCATCGCTCTCGCGTCATGAACATCGCATAACTTGTACCTGCAACTGTTGTTGTAGTAATGTGTGAGCCACGAGGACTCAGCAATCCCATTACCATGGGTATCAAGACTAGCAAAGCTTAAAGGTAAAGGAAGGGGTAAAGAGGTGAGGTTGCAGCAGCGGCTAAGCATATATGGTGGCTAACATATGCAAATAAGAGCGAGAAGACAGCAAACGGAACGGTCGTGAAACTAGCAATGATCAAGAAGTGATCCTGAACTCCTACTTACGTCAAACATAACCCCAAACCATGTTCACTTCCCAGACTCCGCCGAAAAGAGACCATCACGGCTACACACACGGTTGATGCGTTTTAATTCGGATCTGGTGTCAAGTTATCTACAACCAAACATTAACAAATTCCCATCTACCCATAACCGCGGGCACGGCTTTCGAAATTTTATACCCTGCAGGGGTGTCCCAACTTAGCCCATGATAAGCTCTCGCGATCAACGAAGGATATACCTTCTCCCAGGAAGACCCGATCAGACTCTGAATCCCGGTTTATAAGGCATTTCGACAATGGTAAAACAAGACCAGCAAAGCCGCCCGATGCGCCGACAATCCCGATAGGAGCTGCACATATCTCGTTCTTAGGGCAACACCGGATAGGTCAGCCTACGAGTAAAACCAGCCCTCGAGTTGCCCCGAGGTGGCCCCGCAGTCTGCCCGGTTCAAACCAGCACTTAGAGAAGCACTGGCCCGGGGGGGGCTAAAATAAAGATGACCCTCGGGTTGGCCGACCCAAGGGAAAGGTATAGGTGGTGGTGAGGCAAATGGTAAAACCAAGGTTGGGCCTTGCTGGAGGAGTTTTATTCAAAGCGAACTATCAAGGGGGTCCCATAAATCACCCAACCGTGTAAGGAACGCAATATCCGGGAACATAACACCGGTATGACGGAAACTAGGGCGGCAAGAGTGGAACAAAACACTAGGCATAAGGCCAAGTCTTCCACCCTTTACCAAGTATATAGATGCATTAATTAAATAAGAGATATTGTGATATCCCAACATAATCCTGTCCACCATGGAGCAAACTTCATCTTCACCTGCAACTAGCAACGCTATAAGAGGGCTGAGCAAAAGCGGTAACATAGCCAAGCAACGGTTTGCTAGGAAGGGTGTCAAAGGTTAGAGGTTCATGGCAATTTGGGAGGCTTGAAAAACAGGTGATAGGTAGCGCAGCATAGCGATAGAATGAAGCAACTAGCATAGCAATGATAGTAGTGAGATCTAGGGTGACAGTCATCTTGCCTGAAATCCAGCATGGAAGAAGAATGAGTCCATGAAGAAGATGAAGCAAAGAAGACGAACCGAGCGTAGATGAACGAATCCTCACGATCGCAACGAAACAGGAACTATCGAGAAGAAGCACACAACATGGTAAACAAACCACTCATAGACAAGACATGATGCACAACAAGCATGATGCATGACAAAGCTACATGAAGCTACTCATGGCAAGAGATGATGCAAACAAGAACAACACATCAAGGCAGGTTTAAATGAGGCCGGGAACAACATATAACCAATCCGGTAAGTCCTCATATGCAAATTTCGAAATTGGTCCAGATCTGAATGAACCTTATGTTCAAGTTGTTAAAAAGAAAGTTAACATGCACCAAGATGATCTACATGAGATTCTAGTCAAGTTACATATAAAGTTCATTAGATTTGGAGCTACGGCCTAGAAGATATGAGCAAAGCAAGTTAAACATGGCATTGATGCAAAATGCATACAAACATCAAGCAAACACTCTCAAAACGATGATGCAACATGATAATATGAAACTACATGCAAAATCAAGCAAGTTTCATATAGAGCACACTCAAAACGGAGCAACGGTGCAACCCACACACATGAAACAAGTTTAAAGGACAAGCTGTCCAAAACAGCAACTAGGCATCTTGCAAGCATCAAAATAATATGCTACAGCAGCTCAACATGATAACAAAAGGCATGGGCATGATGTACAGGTAAAGCATAACAAAACATGAACACTGAACTATCTCCAGAAATCACTAGAACATGCTCCAAAACACATGGCAACATAGCAAATAATAACAGTTTTAGACTTTGCAGAAATAACATCAGGTTGCAATGTTTAGAGCTATCAAACAACATGCTACATGAACTTATCATGGCAAACAAAGGCATGGCATGAATCTAATAAACTCATAGAACAAAAGTCTTTTACTGACCATGAGCCAAAAAGGATCAGAAGATATAATGGCACCCATGTAAACATAGAAAGTTATATGACAGATTCATACATGACAGGAACAACAATAAGTAGGCATGTTGGTGAGCTTGTACCACTCACCACAGAGCAATACATGGCATGACAAGGCAACCAACAGTAAGAAGACATGTTTGTGAAGCCAAGCATGGCAATAGCTGAAGGAAATATGCCCTAGAGGCAATAATAAAGTTATTATTTATTTCCTTATTTCATGATAAATGTTTATTATTCATGCTAGAATTGTATTAATTGGAAACATAATACATGTGTGAATACATAGACAAACAGAGTGTCACTAGTATGCCTCTACTTGACAAGCTCGTTAATCAAAGATGGTTATGTTTCCTAACCATGAACAAAGTGTTGTTATTTGATTAACGAGGTCACATCATTAGTTGAATGATCTGATTGACATGACCCATTCCATTAGCTTAGCACCCGATCGTTTACTATGTTGCTATTGCTTCCTTCATGACTTATACATGTTCCTATGACTATGAGATTATGCAACTCCCGTTTGCCGGAGGAACACTTTGGGTGCTACCAAACGTCACAACGTAACTGGGTGATTATAAAGGAGCATTACAGGTGTCTCCAAAGGTAGATGTTGGGTTGGCGTATTTCAAGATTCGGATTTGTCACTCCGATTGTCGGAGAGGTATCTCTGGGCCCTCTCGGTAATGCACATCACATAAGCCTTGCAAGCATTGCAACTAATGAGTTAGTTGCGAGATGATGTATTACGGAACGAGTAAAGAGACTTGCCAGTAACGAGATTGAACTAGGTATTGGATACCGACGATCGAATATCGGGCAAGTAACATACCGATGACAAAGGGAACAATGTATGTTGTTATGCGGTCTGACCGATAAAGATCTTCCTAGAATATGTAGGAGCCAATATGGGCATCCAGGTCCCGCTATTGGTTATTAACCGGAGACGTGTCTCGGTCATGTCTACATTGTTCTCGAACCGTAGGGTCCGCACGCTTAACGTTACGATGACAGTTATTATGAGTTTATACATTTTGATGTACCGAAGGAGTTTGGAGTCCCATATGAGATCGGGGACATGACGAGGAGTCTCAAAATGGTTGAGACGTAAAGATTGATATATTGGACGACTATATTCGGACTTCGGAAAGGTTCCGAGTGATTCGGGTATTTTTCGGAGTACCGGAGAGTTACGGGAATTCGCTGGGAGAAGTATTGGGCCTTGATGGGCTTTAGTGGGAAGAGGAGAAAAGGCCTGCTGCGCCCCCCCTCCCCTCTAGTCCGAATTGGACTAGGGAAAAGGGGGCCAGCCACCTTTCCTACTCCCCCATTTCCTTCTCCCTTCCTCCCCTCTTGGTGGACTCCTACTAGGACTTGGAATCCTAGTAGGACTCCACATCCTGGCCGCGCCTAGCCTTGGCCGGCCTCCTCCTCCTCCTCCATCCTTTATATACAGGGGCAGGGGGCACCCCATAGACACACAAGTTGATCCTCGTGATCGTTCCTTAGCCGTGTGCGGTGCCCCCCTCCACCATATTCCACCTCGGTCATATTTGTTGCAGTGCTTAGGCGAAGCCCTGCGACGGTAGAACATCAAGATCGTCACCAGGCCGTCGTGCTGACGGAACTCCTCCCCGACGCTTTGCTGGATCGGAGCCCGGGGATCGTCATCGAGCTGTACGTGTGCTAAGAACTCGGAGATGCCGGAGTAACGGTGCTTGGATCGGTTGGATTGGGAAGAAGACGTACGACTACTTCCTCTACGTTGTGTCAACGCTTCCGTTGCGGTCTACAAGGGTACGTAGATCACACTCTCCCCTCTCGTTGCTATGCATCACCATGATCTTGCGTGTGCGTAGGAATTTTTTTGAAATTACTGCGTTCCCCAACAGTGGCATCCGAGCCTAGGTTTTTATGGTTTGATGTTATTTGCACGAGTAGAACACAAGTGAGTTGTGGGCGATATAAGTCATACTGCCTACCAGCATGTCATACTTTGGTTCGGCGGTATTGTTGGACGAGACAACCCGGACCAACATTACGCGTACGCTTACGCGAGACCGGTTCCCCCGACGTGCTTTGCACATAGGTGGCTTGCGGGCGACTGTCTCTCCAACTTTAGCTGAACCAAGTGTGGCTACGCCCGGTCCTTGCGAAGGTTAAAACGGAGTCTATTTGACAAACTATCGTTGTGGTTTTGATGCATAGGTGAGATTGGTTCTTGCTTAAGCCCGTAGCAGCCACGTAAAACTTGCAACAACAAAGTAGAGGACGTCTAACTTGTTTTTGCAGGGCATGTTGTGATGTGATATGGTCAAGGCATGATGCCGAATTTTATTGTATGAGATGATCATGTTTTGTAACAGAGTTATCGGCAACTGGCAGGAGCCATATGGTTGTCGCTTTATTGTATGCAATGCAATCGCGATGTAATGCTTTACTTTATTACTAAACGGTAGTGATAGTCGTAGAAGCATAAGATTGGCGAGACGACAACGATGCTATGATGGAGATCAGGGTGTTGCGCCGGTGACAATGGTGATCATGACGGTGCTTCGGAGATGGAGATCACAGGCACAAGATGATGATGGCCATATCATATCACTTATATTGATTGCATGTGATGTTTATCTTTTATGCATCTTATCTTGCTTTGATTGACGGTAGCATTATAAGACGATCTCTCACTAAATTATCAAGAAGTGTTCTCCCTGAGTATGCACCGTTGCCAAAGTTCGTCGTGCCGAGACACCACGTGATGATCAGGTGTGATAAGCTCTACGTCCATCTACAACGGGTGCAAGCCAGTTTTGCACACGCGGAATACTCAGGTTAAACTTGACGAGCCTAGCATATGCAGATATGGCCTCGGAACACGGAGACCAAAAGGTCGAGCGTGAATCATATAGTAGATATGATCAACATAACGATGTTCACCATTGAAAACTACTCCATCTCACGTGATGATCGGTCATGGTTTAGTTGATTTGGATCACGTAATCACTTAGAGGATTAGAGGGATGTCTATCTAAGTGGGAGTTCTTAAGTAATATGATTAATTGAACTTAAATTTATCATGAACTTAGTCCTGGTAGTATTTTGCAAATTATGTCGTAGATCAATAGCTCGCGTTGTTGCTTCCCTGTGTTTATTTTGATATGTTCCTAGAGAAAATTGTGTTGAAAGATGTTAGTAGCAATGATGCGGATTGGATCCATGATCTGAGGTTTATCCTCATTGCTGCACAGAAGAATTATGTCCTTGATGCACCGCTAGGTGACGGACCTATTGCAGGAGCAGATGCAGACGTTATGAACGTTTGGCTAGCTCAATATGATGACTACTTGATAGTTTAGTGCACCATGCTTAATGGCTTAGAATCGGGACTTCAAAGACGTTTTGAATGTCATGGAGCATATGAGATTTTCCAGGAGTTGAAGTTAATATTTCAAGCAAATACCCGAGTTGAGAGATATGTAGTCTCCAACAAGTTCTATAGCTAAAAGATGGAGGAGAATCGCTCAACTAGTGAGCATGTGCCCAGATTGTCTGAGTACAACAATCGCTTGAATCAAGTGGGAGTTAATCTTCCAGATAAGATAGTGATTGACAGAATTCTCTAGTCACCATCACCAAGTTAGTAGAACTTCGTGATGAACTATGATATGCAAGGGATAACGGAAACGATTCCCAAGCTCTTCGTAATGCGGAAATTGATGAAGGTAGAAATCGAGAAAAACATCAAGTGTTGATGGTAGACAGGACCACTAGTTTCAAGAAAAGGGCAGAGGGAAGAAGGGGAACTTCAAGTAGAATGGAAAGCAAGTTGCTGCTCAAGTGAAGAAGCCCAAGTCTGGTCCTAAGCCTGAGACTAAGTGTTTCTACTGCAAAGGGACTGGTCACTGGAAGCGGAACTACCCCAAGTGATTGGCAGATAAGAAGGATGGCAAAGTGAAAATAAGTATATTTGATATACATGTTATTGATGTGTACTTTACTAGTGTTTATAGCAACCCCTCAGTATTTGATACTAATTCAGTTGCTAAGATTAGTAACTCGAAACGGGAGTTGCAGAATAAACAGAGACTAGTTAAGGGTAAAGTGACGATGTGTGTTGGAAGTGGTTCCAAGATTGATATGATCATCATCGCACACTCCCTATACTTTCGGGATTAGTGTTGAACCTGAATAAGTGTTATTTGGTGTTTGCGTTGAGCATGAATATGATTTGATCATGTTTATTGTAATACGGTTATTCATCTAAGTAAGAGAATAAATTGTTGTTCTGTTTACATGAATAAAACCTTATATGGTTACACACCCAATGAAAATAGTTCGTTGGATCTCGATCATAGTGATACACATAATCATAATATTGAAACCAAAAGATGCAAAGTTAATAATGATAGTGCAACTTATTTGTGGCACTGCCGTTTAGGTCATATTGGTGTAAAGCGCATGAAGAAACTCCATGCTGATGGGATTTTGGAATCACTTGATTATGAATCACTTGGTGCTTGAGAACCATGCCTTATGGGCAAGATGACTAAAGACTCCGTTCTCCGGAACAATGGAGCGAGCAACTGACTTATTGGAAATAATACATACTGATGTATGCGATCCGATGAGTGTTGAAGCTCACGGCGGGTATCGTTATTTTCTGACCTTTACATATGATTTGAGCAGATATGGGTATATCTGCTTGATGAAACATAAGTCTGAAACATTTGAAAAGTTCAAAGAATTTCAGAGTGAAGTAGAAAATCATCGTGACAAGAAAATAAAAGTTTCTACGATATGATCGCAGAGGTAAAATATTTGAGTTACGAGTTTGGTCTTCAATTAAAACAATGTGAAATAGTTTCACTACTCACGCCACCTGGAACACCATAGTGTAATGGTGTGTCCGAACGTCATAATCGTACTTTATTAGATATAGTGCGATCTATGATGTCTCTTTTCGATCTACTACTATCGTTTTGGGGTTATGCATTAGAGACTGCTGTATTCACGTTAAATAGGGCACCATCTAAAGCCGTTGAGACGACACAATCCGAACTGTGGTTTGGCAAGAAACCAAAGTTGTCGTTTCTTAAAGTTTGGGGTTGTGATGCTTATATGAAAAGGTTTCATCCTAATAATCTCAAACCCAAATCGGAGAAATGTGTCTTCAAAGGATATCCAAAGGAAACTATTGGATACACCTTCTATCATAGATCCGAAGGCAAGACTTTTGTTGCTAAATTAGGAAACTTTCTTGAGAAGGAGTTTCTCTCGAAAGAAGTGAGTGGGAGGAAAGTAGAACTTGATGAGGTAACTGTACCTGCTCCCTTGTTGGAAAATAGTACATCGCAGAAAACTGTTTCTGCGACACCTACACCAATAAGTGAGGAAGTTAATGATAATGATCATGAAACTTCAGAACAAGATGCTACTGAACCTCGTAGATCAACCAGAGTAAGATCCGCACCAGAGTGGTACGGTAATCTAGTTCTGGAAGTCATGCTACTAGATCATGATGAACCTACGAACTATGAAGAAGCGATGGTGAGCCCAGATTCCGCAAAGTGGCTTGAAGCCATGAAATCTGAGATATGATCCATGTATGAGAACAAAGTATGGACTTTGATGGATTTGCCCGATGATCGGCAAGCCATAGAAAATAAATGGATCTTCAAGAGGAAGACGAACGCTGATAGTAGTGTAACTATCTACAAAGCTAGAATTGTCGCAAAAGGTTTTCGACAAGTTCAAGGTGTTGACTACGATGAGAGTTTCTCACTCGTATCTATGCGTAAGTCTGTCCGAATCATGTTAGCAATTGCCGCGTTTTATGAAATCTGGCAAATGGATAAACAAAACTGCATTCCTTAATGGATTTACTAAAGAAGAGTTGTATACGATGCAACTAGAAGGTTTTGTCGATCCTAAAGGTGTTAACTAAATATGCAAGCTCCAGCGATCCATCTATGGACTGGTGCAATAATCTCGGAGTTGGAATATACGCTTTGATAAGTTGATCAAAGCATATAGTTTTATACAGACTTGCGGTGAAGCCTATATTTACAAGAAAGTGAGTGGGAGCACTACAACATTTCTGATAAGTATATGTGAATGACATATTGTTGATCGGAAATAATGTAGAATTATTCTGCAAAGCATAAAGGAGTGTTTGAAAGGAATTTTCCAAAGAAAGACCTCGGTGAAGCTGCTTACATATTGAGTATCAAGATCTATAGAGATAGATCAAGACACTTGATAAGTTTTTTCAATGCGTACATACCTTGACAAGATTTTGAAGTAGTTCAAAATGGAACAGTCAAAGAAAAGGTTTCTTGCCTGTGTTACAAGGTGTGAAGTTGAGTAAGACTCAAAGCCCGACCACGGCAGAAGATAGAAAGAGAATGAAAGTCATTCCCTATGCCTCAATCATAGGTTCTATAAAGTATGCCATGCTGTATACCAGATCTATTGTATGCCCTACCACTGAGTTTGGCAAGGGAGTACGATAGTGATCTAGGAGTAGATCACTGGACATCGGTCAAAATTATCCTTAGTGGAATAAGGATATGTTTCTCGATTATGGAAGTGAAAAAGGTTCGTCGTACAGGGTTACGCCGATGCAAGTTTGACACTAATCTAGATGACTCTCAGTCTCGGTCTAGATACATATTGAAAGTGGGAGCAATTAGCTAGAGTAGCTTCATGCAGAGCATTGTTGACATAGAAATTTGCAAAATACATGTGGATCTGAATGTGGCAGACCCGTTGACTAAGATTCTCTCACAAGCAAAACATGATCACACCTTAGTACTCCTTGGGTGTTAATCACATAGCGATGTGAACTAGATTACTGAATCTAGTAAACCCTTTGGATGTTGGTCACATGGCGATGTGAACTATGGGTGTTAATCACATGATGATGTGAACTATCGATGTTAATCACATGGTGATGTGATCTAGATTATTGACTCTATTGCAAGTGGGAGACTGAAGGAAATATGCCCTAGAGGCAATAATAAAGTTATTATTTATTTCCTTATTTCATGATAAATGTTTATTATTCATGCTAGAATTATATTAATCGGAAACATAATACATGTGTGAATACATAGACAAACAGAGTGTCACTAGTATGCCTCTACTTGAGTAGCTCGTTAATCAAAGATGGTTATGTTTCCTAACCATGAACAAAGTGTTGTTATTTGATTAACGAGGTCACATCATTAGTTGAATGATCTGCTTGACATGACCCATTCCATTAGCTTAGCACCCGATCGTTTAGTATGTTGCTATTGCTTCCTTCATGACTTATACATGTTCCTATGACTATGAGATTATGCAACTCCCGTTTGCCGGAGGAACACTTTGGGTGCTACCAAACGTCACAACGTAACTGGGTGATTATAAAGGAGCATTACAGGTGTCTCCAAAGGTAGATGTTGGGTTGGCGTATTTCGAGATTAAGATTTGTCACTCCGATTATCGGAGAGGTATCTCTGGGCCCTCTGGGTAATGCACATCACATAAGCCTTGCAAGCATTCCAACTAATGAATTAGTTGCGAGATGATGTATTACGGAACGGGTAAAGAGACTTGCCATTAACGAGATTGAACTAGGTATTG
Source organism: Triticum dicoccoides (assembly GCF_002162155.2). NCBI lineage: Eukaryota > Viridiplantae > Streptophyta > Magnoliopsida > Poales > Poaceae > Triticum > Triticum dicoccoides. The sequence continues at coordinate 95,467,809 of NC_041389.1, read as the reverse complement.
GATACCGACGATCGAATATCGGGCAAGTAACATACCGATGACAAAGGGAACAACGTATGTTGTTATGCGGTCTGACCGATAAAGATCTTCGTAGACTATGTAGGAGCCAATATGGGCATCATGGTCCTGCTATTGGTTATTGACCGGAGACGTGTCTCGGTCATGTCTACATTGTTCTCGAACCGTAGGGTCCGCACGCTTAACGTTACGATGACAGTTATTATGAGTTTATACATTTTGATGTACCGAAGGAGTTTGGAGTCCCAGATGAGATCGGGGACATGACGAGGAGTCTCGAAATGGTCGAGACGTAAAGATTGATATATTGGACGACTATATTCGGACCTCGGAAAGGTTCCGAGTGATTCGGGTATTTTTCGAAGTACCGGAGAGTTACAGGAATTCGCTGGGAGAAGTATTGGGCCTTGATGGGCTTTAGTGGGAAGAGGAGAAAAGGCCTGCTGCGCCCCCCTCCCCTCTAGTCCGAATTGGACTAGGGAAAAGGGGGCCGGCCACCTTTCCTATTCCTCCACTTCCTTCTCCCTTCCTCCCCTCTTGGTGGACTCCTACTAGGACTTGGAATCCTAGTAGGACTCCACATCCTGGCCGCGCCTAGCCTTGGCCGGCCTCCTCCTCCTCCTCCATCCTTTATATACAGGGGCAGGGGGCACCCCATAGACACACAAGTTGATCCTCGTGATCGTTCCTTAGCCGTGTGGGGTGCCCCCCTCCACCATATTCCACCTCGGTCATATTGTTGCAGTGCTTAGGCGAAGCCCTGCGACGGTAGAACATCAAGATCGTCACCACGCTGTCGTGCTGACGGAACTCCTCCCCGACGCTTTGCTGGATCGGAGCCCAGAGATCGTCATCGAGCTGTACGTGTGCTAAGAACTCGGAGATGCCGGAGTAACGGTGCTTGGATCGGTTGGATCGGGAAGAATACGTACGACTACTTCCTCTACGTTGTGTCAACGCTTCCGTTGCGGTCTACAAGGGTATGTAGATCACACTCTCCCCTCTCGTTGCTATGCATCACCATGATCTTGCGTGTGCGTAGGAAATTTTTTGAAATTACTATGTTCCCCAACAATAGCAAGTTCATATGGTGCATGAATCACTAGCAAAACACATGGCACAAACTGAACTTAATGTTAACAGGCTGACAGCAACATTATTTAGCATCTGTGGATCAAGATTACAACAAGTTACAGCAAGCCATAAATGCAACCAGGGGCATGGATGGATAGATCATGACATGTAGAACAAAACATCCTTAGTGAACATCTCCAGATTATGCATAGAATGATTTGTAGCAGCAGGTTTACATAGCTTCACAAAATAACAGATTCGGCCTAGCAAAACAGTAACAGCAAGTACCCTACTTAACAAGCTTGATTCACTCACCACAAATCATTGCATGACAATATAAGTATAGCATCCGCAAGAAGACATGTTTATGAAACTAACCAAGGCAAGAACAAGTTCATAGCATGCAAGGATCAACTACAACAACCTTGTCAAAATTGAATAACATGTAAACAATCTGCCAGGAAACATTTTATAGCAAAAGTAGAGCAAGAAAATGACATGCTAGACTACTACATAATTGCAAACAGGGGCATGAATGGATATATAATAACCATATGTTCAAAACATCCTTACTGAATTATCTCAAAATATGCTTGGATCTCTCTGTAGCATCAAGTTTACATGGCATAAAAATAACGGCAGAACAGGGACTGAAATCAGCAACATCACGAAGCCTAGTTTGCATGCTTGTTCTAGTCACCACATTGATCACAAAAATACATGGAATACACTAATGTAAATATGGCATGATTTAATTCAAAACACATGTAGAGCTCATGCTCATAGGATGCACACATCAATCATGACAAAAAATGACAAATGAGCAAGTTCTGTTAACAGACAGCAGACAACATCATATAGCACTCTTGCAACGATGATTCAGGCATCAATATGAGCTCAAACAAACATGGTGCAATGGAATGAAATGTAGAGCATCTCACAGCGAACATTTTGATATATTATACGCACGAAACAGAGTAGTATGCATGGAGATATGATGCAATGAACATGGTAACATAATGTAAGATTTTCAGGGACTTAGCAGTTTTCTGAAAAAAAACCCAGATGAGTGCTATGTAACTATACGTCGCCCGGGGCGGGACTTCGTGGGTTCTCACCTAACGGGCAGGCCCAGGTCGGCGGGAAGAAGCGGGCCGGGCGGGAGCTGCTGGGCCTCTAGGGGCGTCGGCCCACGTGGGGTCGTCGGCGGGCAGGGAGGCGCACGAGGCCACGCGCTCGCTCGCCTTCGTCCTCCCGAATGAGGACGGGGCGGCGGCGGCGGCTGCTCTCCGGTGAGCGGGCGGGCACGAAGGGCGCCGGGAACCGGCGGATCCGGGCGGTGCGGTGCCGGATCCGGCCACGAGAGGAGGTCG
>NC_041389.1:95397236-95464668 GCF_002162155.2 Triticum dicoccoides | reverse complement strand
GGCGCCTCGGGCCCAGTCGCTGGCTACGGCGGCGGCGTCTTCGGGCTGGGAGGGCCCCAGACGGGCTCGTGGGCCCGCGCGGGCGGAGGAGAGAGAGAGAGAGGACCGACGGGGGACAGGTGGCGCGACGGGGTTGGAGCGGGTGGTGGCGGGGATGACATGGTGACTTGTGGTTGGCTGGAGCAACGTGTCCGGCGGACATGTCCGGCGCGGACGGACGTGTCCGGCGGCGCGAGGAGGAAGACGCTAGGGTTTGACTGCGAAAATGGATGGGGAATGCCTTTTTATAGGTAGAATGAGCTAGGAGAGTCCAAATGAGGAGCGGTTTTCGCCCACACAATCATGATCGAACGACCGAGAGCATGGGGGGGAGTTAGATGGGTTTTGGGCCACTTTGGGAGGGGTGTTGGGCTGCAAATACAAGGGGGTTTTAGGCTACGCGGTTAACCGTTGGAGTATCAAACGACCTCCAAATGGCATGAAACTTGACAGGCGGTCTATAGGTGGTGTACCAAGGCCGCTTGGCAAGCCTCGGTCCATTCCGAGAACGTTTAACTCCCGCTCACAACAAGAGACAAAAGGGGGACGCCAGAGGACATAGGAGCGCCGGATTGCAAAACGGACAACGGAGAAAATGCTCGGATGCAAGAGACGAACACGTATGCAAAATGAAATGCACATGAAGACATGATAAGATGCAACACGCAAGCAAATGACATGGTAACGACGACGAATAACTGGCGGACACCTGGCGCATCAAAACCGAGGCATTACACGCATCCACCCCGCAGCTTAGATGCTATGGTGATACGAGTTTTTACATCGTTGGAACTGAGATCCAATGGCTTGGGAGTAGTCTTTGTAATTATGCGCAATTTCCAAACTCTCGAAGGGTTTTTTGCAAATAAAACATTCAGGCCTCGTGTGTGCCACTGCATCTTGGATCCAGTGGCTCTCCGTTGCTCATATTAGGTGCTCCTTGTAGCTTAATTAGCGGCTATGGTGATACAAGCATCTAGGTCGTATAATCTGTGATCAGATGCCACATGTGTAGTACTTGTACTTTCTGCACAATTCCCAAACTCTCTTAGGCGTATACTGCAAAAATATTCAAACCTCCTACTTTGAGCCCTTAGATCTCCATGAACTCCTATCACCATAGAATCTACGATGCGGGAGCACCTCATATTCTCCCATGCAAGAAAACATCAGGTGCTCTCGCAGCTTGGATGCTACGGTGATACGAGCTTCAAGGTCGTTTGATCTGAGATCCAATGGCATCTTAGCAGTCTTTGTGCTTGTAAGCACTGGCCAAACTCTTTGGGGGCTTTTCTGCAAAAAGACATTCAAACCACCGAGGAGTTGTTGGATCACAAATCCAACGGCTCCGAAGAGCTTGTAGCACCAAAGCATCTAAGGTGTGGTAGCACATGATATTCTTACATACAGGAGAATATGAGGTCCTCCTTCATCTTAGATGCTATGGTGATACGTGCTTCGAGGTCGTTGGATATGGGACCCAAGGGCATCTGAGTAGTTTTTGTACAAATTGTGTGCAATTCTCAAACTCATTAAGGTTTCGTGTAAAATATTAAGACATCATGTGAGCTGCTATATCTCAGATGTACAAGCTCCAAGCAACTCGTATCAGCATATAGCATCTAAGGTGTGGGGGCACATGATATTCTCCCGGGAGGAGGGGGGTGCACAACCAATTGGTGTTTGGGAGGGTGGGGACAAATATAATCTAAACAATCCTAAACAGAGCTTCACAATTTTATCTAAGGTCGAGGGGTTAACCCCTGATAATGTACATAGCTCCGCCTAAACACAACATTTGCATGTAGTATGTAGTACTAGACTTAATATTCATGTTTCAGTTTCCTATTCATTTTAAATATTTAATTGAGGACCATGCATGTCTTACATTTTAATCCATTCGTTCCTAAATATTAATCTTTTAGGGATTTCAAATGGACTGCCACATATGGATGTATATAGACACATTTTAGAGTGTAGATTCACTCATTTTGCTCCGTATGTAGTCAATTGTTGAAATCTTTAAAATACAAATATTTAGGAACAAAAGGAGTATTTTTGAATTCGTGTCATACATGCACGGTTTGGAAAAATAGATGCACTATACTTATTGATTGTTGTTGTGTTCCTGTGCGTGTGTGTGCACGCGCATGTGTTGTCATATGCTTGATACATACAAAGTTTTCTCACCACCATACCGTTCATATTTTAAATTTGAATTTGCAATGGAAAACTTACTACGGATACCATGAAATGTGAAATCCACGTTGAGATCACTATATAACAAACTCACTCTAATTCAAGAACTCATCATAAATCAATTACCACTCTGAGATTACTATTTGCAAAGAAAATATGAGCATTGTAATACACATAGATTCGTTCGGCAATTTAAAAGATTCCTTTTGTATTCTCGACTGGTAGGACCCAACGGCGTACCAGCCAGACCTGGCTCGTGTTGATCCTAAAAACCTGGGTTCGTGTCGTTCTGGTGGCGTGTGTGGTACACACATTTGCCAACCCCAACCAGTCGAGCCTCCGCATTTCGAATCAAAATATCTGGCAGCCACAATTCCAGCCCATAGGAAATTCCCCTCATGTCCCAGGTCCATAATGACTATGATGAACAATGGAGGGATGCTTTAGTAACTAGACAACGTTACCTACCGTGTCGAGCACGGTTCAATTCCCTCGGTCGCTGCTACCCAAGGTCACCCGTCAACTCCATTGCCTAGTACTAATAGGAATACTACACCAGGATGAGCACAGAATTGAGCCTGTTTGTTCGTGCCTAGTACTTGAGTTAATATATCAGGTAATGCACTGATATGGAGGGATTATCCTTTTACTCTGCATATAATTTGTCTGAAGTCTAACTAAGCAAAATGTTTGACCAAATCATTTCTTAATAAATACAACAGGAAAGATGTATCACTTGAAAATTTATTGCATGATGCAAGTTATGATATTGTTTCGAATCCTGGATTTTAAATTTCAGAAAATCCAAAAGTGACGGAAAATTCATGAAACTGAGCATGGTCACATAATATGGCACAAATATTCCTACGCAATTTTTTTCTTCAATTTGAGACAAGCAGCTTATGAGAAGTTGCACAAATGAAGAGCCAAGGTATTTTGGAACAAAGACATGTCACGTTAAGGCGAGCGCTTTGACTATTAAAACCGTGGGCATTTACGTGCTGCCACGAGTCCTGCTTCTCATTGGCAGGTGCCGTCCAAGCAAGCATGTGAGTCGACGAGAGGCGTGTGAGCAGACCGTTGTGCCGGCTGACTGGGAGGCGTGCGAGTAGACCGCTGCGCAGGCTCACCGGGAGGTGAGCCCTTTGACCAGGCTCCGCCGCCCACCTTCATCCCAACTGCTCCCACTTTTAATGTCATCGGCGCCACAGTTTAAAATCAACCCCGCATTACCCGGTACCGCTACAATCTTCTCTCTACCTCTCCAATTCTCCTGTCGTCTACCTCCAACCAGCCTGATCTAACCGTACGCCATGCCGCATCACGATGGTCTGCCCTTAGTCTTCCAGTTTCATGATGAAGACACCCAGCTGGAGTCTCAAGAACATAAGGTGCTTTGGGATGAGCTTGAACCAGCCTTGTGGGAAGACGCCGCGCCTGTCCCCGCTCCCGTTCCGGCTCCCGTCGCCCCGACTGTGCCAGCGCCCATCCCCGTGGCATTGATTGGCTGGGAGCCACACATTGTCGCCGAGCTTGATGCCACGGGGTTCCACGAGGTCCCCGCCGACTTTAACGCGCCCGTGCACCTGCGAGTGCATGCACATGTGTGTGCACTAAAGCGCGCGCCCGTGCCGGTGCCCGTGCACCTTCCAGCGCATGCGCCTGCGCGTGCACTAACGTGTGCGCTCGTGCTGGTGCCCGTGCACAAGAATGTATTTGCCGCACCGATGCCAGCGCCTGTCCCAGCGCGGGTGCCAATGCCCCCCTCAGCGGCATGGAATGGCCGTCAACCGCTTCCTTGAACCAACACCAGTTGCCTCCTCCCGCCATCGCTCCCGGAGACCGAATTCTAGAACATTGTGGTCTTCCTTGATGCTAGGGCCAATGTCCAGGAGTACGCCAACAACGGCGCAAGACACCGCCATCACCGTCACCGTCGGTCAGTTGCCCAACGACACACAAAGCATGGCAGAGGAGCCGCTTCCCACTGCAAGACGCCCCCACCACCACTGCGTAATCTAAATTTGCCATGAAAAACATTCGGATTGCCATGCTTAAAATCCGAATGTTTATCATTTCCGTTTATTTTAGATCTATCCTCGTATGAATGTAAAGTCGGAGTCATACAAAATGAAATCTATTGTTTGATCGATTGAATGTTCTGCTAGAGCCGTATCAAATTAAATATGACACATGTATTCCTTCTCATCCAACGACCTAGACTGCTTCAATGTCGCGCGCTCAACACATTTAGCATGCAGTTAATTTCATGCCAAAAATAGTGCTAATCACATAATAACATGCAAATAACATCCTACTTAATATCCACATGCATTTAATATACTTCCAAATTAACGTACATTGCATGTACACATTGACTAGTACTACTAGTACGTGAAACTGGTGCCGTAACTTGTGAACACGTCCAGATATGGTCAACCGCAACATCGCCCGCGAGTTCTTTGTGTTTGCCCGTGCGTCTAAACGTAGATGGGCAGGGGAGAGAGAGAGATAGATAGATAGAGAGAGAGAGAGAAAGAGAGAGAGAGAGCACATGGAACCCACCAGTAAGTGAAGACGAATAGTACGTTCTAACGAGCCAGTCCCACTAATGTACTAACAATAATATTACATGTTATCCATTAAATAGGTTGTGGTAATATAAAAATAGTATATGAGCAAGGGGGGGGGTACAACAAACATTGTTGTTCTATGTATGTTGCCTATTGACATGCGGCTCGAAGGCCCTAGTCACATGTTTGATCCTCGTCCTTTTTAATTTTTAATTTATATATGGGTCCAATTTTTTTCATGATAGGTGTGCCCCTCGGTGTGTAGTTTGTAGCACTTTAATTTGTGGGTCGAAATTTGTTCCGTTACATGTGGACTATCGGTGTGTAGTTTTCTAGCTTATTTGTAATAATTAAAGAGAACAACAGAGTTTTTTGCAATGATACCATGGTGCAACGTTGAAGGCAAGGACGTGCGAGAAAGCGATGACCAAGCCAGAGGGAATTTAATTGGGGGAGGTGCGGTGGTTGCAACGGTGTTTGGAGTAGTTGTGGGCCGAATGCTATGAAAATATAATCTAAACCCACTGGAATAAATGCCTACACAAATTTATCCAAGGTTGGAGTCCCCCTTGGAATGTAAATATCTCCGACTTTGCGAGGGATGGAGAGGTAGCTTCAATGTGTGGAAGACACGGCGTGAGAAAGCAAGGTCAATCAAGACACATATAGATAGAGAGACAACGTGAGTCTGGTCTGACATTCATTGAAACGATATATATGCTCTGGAGAGCTAGTGTCCGATTGAGCTTTGGGAAGGGTGAGGGCTGTAAGATAGAGCTTGAGAGATGATCCAGTCACAGACATGTAGATATATTTTGTGCATGGGAGGAAGCAAGGTCAATCGATTACATATATAAAGGGAGAGAGATTGAGTGAGTGTGGGTCGTCGTGTGATCGAAAGAGTGAGACGGGTTGGCGAGAGTGACCTAGATAGAAATGTGCGCGAGAGATTATACAATATGAATATGTCGAATTGCGCTCAAACATGGAGATATATCATTTGTGTTCGAGAAAGAGCAAGGTCAATCGAGACATACACACACACACATAGAGAGAGAGAGAGAGAGAGATTGAGCAAGCGTGGCCCGCAATGAGGTCGAAAGAGTGGGGGCGGCTTGGATGGACTAACCTAGATAGACAGTCTGCGTGAGAGAGTATAGAGTGTGCCGATCGAGGCCCAAACAGGGAGATATATAATTTGTGTGTGAAAGAAAATGAGGTTAATCGAAACTCAGATAAAGAGAGCGAGATTGAGCGAGTGTGGCCCACCGTGCGGAAGAAAGAGTGAGACAGTCTCGAGGGAGTGACCTAGATAGACAACATGCATGCGTGCGCACGAGAGGTTAGGGGGCTGTCACAGCCTCGTTTTTGCCCTCTTTTCTTTGATTGATTTTCAGCTAAGTTGATTTTGGATTTGGAGTTTTGAATCATTCCATTTGGACTTGACCACTTGGGTATCCCTTGATTTTCACCCAAGTGTTCCCTCTCCTCCTCAAATCCATCATTTCACCCTTGGCCAACCCAACAATATTGCTTGGAATATTTTTCTTAAATGAAAAATATTCATTTTGCCTCCTAAACCCTAGCTAAACTCCTTGACCTCCAAAGCAACCCTCATTTCTGTTGCCCCAAAAATACTGAGAAAAATCGCAAATATTCTTTGGAACCTAGGGCACATCTCTGAGCAAAAATATTTCACCACTCTTTGGAATATTTTGGCTACAGAAAATAAAATCACTTCTCGGCTGAAATGGTAGTTTCTACAACAACAACCTTTTTACTAGCTCCAATGTAGCTGGTTTTCCCTGAGCCTATTTACCTTAGTAAGAGTCAGTAAAACCCCAAAGCTCAGCCCTTGAATCCCTGTGGTTTGACCACAGTAACTCCCCAAAGTTTCTATCCAGAAACTTAACCTCATCACCATTTTACTTCTACTGCACCTGGAACCAAACCGAGCCATGGTAACACCAAAGTTACTAAGAAATACACGCCAGACATGCTTGTTAGTGCGTAGGTGGCCTGATGTCACGGTCCACGTGGTGACCGCGTTCGTTTGAAGGGGCTGGCATGCCAAATGCGCGCTCTGTGCGATGCCAGCGCCTCTGTAGAGCGCGTGCTCGCTGCCCAGCCTGCCGCAGCGCGCCAACCCTCGCCCCCATCCTCATCTTCACCTCCTTAACTCCTCCCAGCCGCTCGCCGACGCCGGAGCTCGCCGCAGCGAGCACGATCATGGGGGGGCAACGGCACAGTGCGTAGTGCACTGTGTTCGTCCCTTTCCTCCTCGATCATGTGCTCGTCCGCGTCTGCGCAAAGCTCCCGCGTGACCCCCATTGCCTTCCCCCTGTCTCTCTAACGCAGCTCGTCACCGGGCGCCGTGGACAGGTGTCCACCGGCGCAGCCCGAAACCCCCTCGCCGCTCGCCTATATAAGGAGCCACCCCCAGCCTCCTCAAGCACCACACCGCACTCTCTCACACCCCACAAACTAGTAGGAAGCCACAGCCCGGCCGGGCAGGCCGCGGGCTACCATTCTGGAGCCGACCTCATCGGTGATCCCCTCTGTATCGTTCCCGCAGCTCCGGCCCTCCCCAAGCCAAGGCGACCCCGCCAGGGCCTCCGCCTCTCCTCCGTGAAGCCAATGCACCTAGCTAGAGCCCCTGGAGCCGCCCCTAGTCGTCGTCTTCCTCATCTCCGGCGACCATCGCGTTCTACCTCCGCTTGCGAGGAAGAATCCGACGCCATCCAACCACCGTCAGCCATGCTACGGGTACGGGCAGGTGCGCAATCATCTTATCCATCGATCCCTCTGAGGGAGTCCTGGACTAGGGGGTGTCCGGATAACCGAACTATCATCATTGGCCGGACTCCAAGACAACGAAGATACAAGATTGAAGACTTCGTCCCGCGTCCGGATAGGACTTTCCTTGGCGTGGAAGACAAGCTTGGCGATACGGATATGTAGATCTCCTACCATTGTAACCGACTCTGTGCAACCCGAGCCCTCTCCGGTGTCTATATAAACCGGATGGCTTTAGTCCGTAGGACGAACAACAATCATACCATAGGCTAGCTTCTAGGGTTTAGCCTCCTTGATCTCGTGGTAGATCTACTCATGTAACAACACATCATTAATATTAATCAAGCAGGATGTAGGGTTTTACCTCCATCAAGAGGGCCCGAACTTGGGTAAAACATCGTGTCCCTTGTCTCCTATTACCATCCACCTAGACGCACAGTTCGGGACCCCCTACCCGAGATCCGCCGGTTTTGACATCGACATTGGTGCTTTCATTGAGAGTTCCTCTGTGTCATCACCGATAGGCTCGATGGCTTCTTCGATCATCAACAACGATGCAGTCCAGGGTGAGACCTTCCTCCCCGGACAGATCTTTGTATTCGACGGCTTCGCACTGCCCAATTCGCTTGGCCATCTGGAGCAGATCGAAAGCTACGCCCCTGGCCGTCAGGTCAGATTTGGAAGTTTGAACTTCACGGCTGACATCCGCGGGGACTTGATCCTCGATGGATTCGATCCACAGCCGAGCGTGCCGCACTATCACGATGGGCATGATTTAGCTCTGCAGCCGGACAGTATCCTGGAGGCCGCACTCGAGTCCGCTCCGATCTTCAATTCGGAGCCGGCTGCGCAGATCGAGGACGGATGGCTAGACACCGCCTCGGGGGCTGCAACCTCTACGGCGATAGAGCCGAACACTGATCTTGTCCCTCATGAAGCCCGTGACTCCGAGGTGCCGGACTCCTCGCCGATCATGGAGTTCACCACCGTGGACATCTTTCAACACTCACCTTTCGGCGACATCTTGAGTTCGCTAAAGTATCTCTCGTTATCAGGAGAGCCCTGGCCGGACTGCGGTTAGGACGGTTGGGATGCGGACGACGAAGAAATTCAACGCCCACCCACGACCCACTTAGTAGCCACTGTCGATGATCTAAACCGACATGCTAGACTTTGACTCCGAAGACATCGACGGTATGGACGACGATGTCGGAGACGACCAAGAACCAGCGCCTATTGGGCACTGGAAAGCCACCCTAACTCACGACGTATACATGGTGGATACACCAGAAGGAAGCGATAATGAGGAACAATGGGACGTGACGAAGGACAACTCCCCCAAACAACCAAAACGGCGACGCAAGCGCCGCCCGAAGTCCCTCCTCGATAAAAACGGCACCCATACGGACCCGGCCCTAGAGCAGGGCGAAGCAGTGGACGGCGAACATGCCACCAAGCAACCATCCGAATATGATGAACTGGACAAGCAACCCACCCCCGACGAAAACAAGAGCCTAGACGATCTCACGCCGAACACATCACCAGAGCATAAGAACCTTCATAAAAGGCTCGTCGCTACAACAAGAAATTTGAAGAAGCAAAAGCGGAAGCACAAAACAGCAGAGGACACACTCAGAATGAGATGGAGCAAAGTACTCAATACCGTAGATAAATATGACACTAGTCGCCAGGCAAAGAGCTACCCGAAGCGCAAGCTATTGCCCGAATTCGACGAGGAGGCCTTAGAGCCCCCGCAGTCAAAAAAGAAAGAGGCCGCCTGGCCGGATAGACGACCAGATGACAGGCTAAGAGCAGCAAGGGGTTCCGCACACAAGCTGGCACACGATCAGCATAAAGATCCTCGGAAAAAGGATGACCCGGTCAGGTCTATCTATGGGCCAAAAAAGAAGACTCCAGGAAGCAACACAACCTGCCGAGCGTTTGAAGACAACGACACACCCAAATACAGGGGCGCCGCACACCCACTATGTTTCACCGATGAGGTACTGGATCATGAATTTCCAGCGGGATTCAAACTCGTAAACATAGAGGCATATGACAGAACAACAGACCCCGGAGTATGGATTGAGGATTATATCCTACACATACATATGGCCAAAGGAAACGATCTCCATGCCATAAAATACCTACCCCTCAAGCTCAAAGGGCCAGCTCGGCATTGGCTCAAAAGCCTCCCAAAAAATACCATTGGAAGTTGGGAAGAGCTCGAGGATGCGTTTCGAGCAAATTTTCAGGGAACTTATGTCCGCCCTCCGGATGCAGACGATTTAAGTCACATAACTCAATAGCCCGGAGAGTCAGCACGCAAATTCTAGAACAGGTTCATCACCAAAAAGATCCAAATAGTCGACTGTCCGGACGCCGAAGCCTTAGCAGCCTTTAAGCACAACGTCCGAGATGAATGGCTCGCTAGACACCTCGGCCAGGAAAAGCCAAGAACAATGGCTGCACTAACAAGCCTCATGACCCGCTTTTGCGCGGGGGAAGATAGTTGACTGGCTAGATGGAGAACCAGCGACCCGAGTACATCCGAAGTCAGGGATGGAAATGGGAAATCACGACGCAGAAAAGATCAGCGCCGGAATAAGGAAAATGGCCCAAATAGCACGACGGTCAACGCCGAATTCAAAAGCTCTCGGCCGAATAATAAAACACTGCCCCTCAAGGACAACAGTGACGAGCTATGCAACCTAAACAAAATTCTGAATAGGCTATGTCAAATACATAGTACCTCCGGGAAACCTGCAAACCGTACCCACAGAGATTGTTGGGTCTTCAAGCAGTCCAGCGGACTTAACACCGAACGCAAGGGGCTCGACATACCAAGCGAAGACGACGACCAACCCCACAAGCAGCACGCCAGAAAACAGAAGACTTTTCCACTAGAAATCAAAATAATGAACTCACTTCATGTGATAACACGAAAGCACAGTGCGGCACCTGCCATACCAGGACACCGACCGCAGAATGGGGATAGACCCTACCAAAATTCGCCGTGGCAGCACTTCCTTCAAAGGAGTGACGCCAGACCTTTAAGCCAATTGAACAGGCTCTGTACCACTAGAGGTTGTGTTCGGTTCATCCGACAACCTCCGTCGTGAAAAGATCACTCTCCATATCGCCCCATTTCATAGTGGCCCTCAAGCACTACTGGGACGCGAAGCTTTCGCCCGCTTTAACGCAATTACACATTATGTGTCTCTTACGCTTAAAATGCCAGGTCCACGCGGCATAATCTCATTAAAGAGTAACTCCGAGTGTTCCTCGACCACGGAGAACGTGAGGCCGCCTTGACAGCCACACACTAATCCGACCTTGCAGGTCAAAGCCCCTAAAAACCGGTCATTCAGACCTCGGACACGGTTAGGCGAGTCCGGCGTAAATAAACAAGGGGCTTCCCAGCCGCATACCCCTTTACAAGGGGCTGCGCGTATAAACGATGAGAGCCAATAAAGCTGAACTTTATTCATCTTCCAAATTATACTTTATTTTAAATACATCCTTTGCACGATATTTCTTCCAAACTAAGTCCTTCTCTTTTACAGATGAAGCGCGTGCTACACCCGTGCAGGATACAGCACAACAGAGACACAGGCGCAGACGTGCAGCAGGGACCCGTTACAAGGATTCTTTTCAGATTAAGACCCTGCGTAAACCTTTCTTACTGTCTCTTGTTGATACACATCCCCCGGTTTTCTACCATAACCGAGGAGGAGGCTGGCGTTTTGGCATCGGCCGCGTCAGAAGTTCCCGCCTGTACCTGGACACTAGGGGCTTAGGGCATTTTTCTACCCGGTATCATAAAGACCGAACACCTCAGGGAGTGTTCGGCGTCTCGAGTTAGGCCTTATATGCATCAGCTCCGAATCATGTCTTTGGTCAAATGTTGGGTTTGCCCGGCTCCTGTGTTTTGCTGCCTTACGTTCCACTCCATCGGCTAACACGGCACCAGGAGAACTACTGCGATTGTGCCCCGGTTCGGCCGGGCGAGCACCTCAGTAGAGAAAGCCGAAAACTGACTGTCATGATATAGCGAGAGACAGGTCAACCACCCGATCGACTATTGGAATGTTTAGAATTCCTCCGCTTTGACGAAGGTCTGCTTCCCGGTCAGGGACAAACGCGCCCCGAGTTCAGAGAGCAAGGTGCCTCTAGGGGCTATATAGTAGCTCCACCTTCGAGCTCCTATGGCTAAGTGAAAGTGATAAAGCATTATAGTCCGATTGCCTAGTTTGCTTCGCTATCACCTCCTTCAAAAGGACCAAGACGTTGGATTAAGTGTGAAAAAGCGCTTTTCTTTTTGCAAACACCCCCGCACCATGTGCGTGGGGGCTGAAGCCAAAGACTGCCATCTTTCAAGTTATACATACATATACGGCCGCATAGGAGATAGTTCAATACTTGAACGCACAAGTATAAAAAGCTATTGCATTATAAACATGATCTCACAAATCATACACGTCATTTGAACATGACATCTTTCGAGCACTGCGACTCTATTAAACGAGCGCCATGCAGGACTTCCTCAAAATAGTGCTCGGCGGGTAATCGGCTTTTGTCCGAACCCCGGGATGCAACAGCGGTGGCATCCATCTCCGCCCAGTATGTCTTCACACGGGCGAGAGCCATCCGTGCACCTTCTATGCATGCCGACCGCTTCATCGCCTTGATATGCAGCACCGCCCCAAGGAATTGCTACAACAAGCCAAATTAACTCTTCGGCTTGGGCCTTTCCGGCCACAGATGAGCGACCACATCCGTCATGGCAAGTCCGGACAATCTATTCAGCTCATCCCACTCAGCCAGCCGATCAGCCAACGGGAGTGGACGCTCCGGACTATGGAATTGAGACCAGAAAAGCTCTTCCATTTCGTGATCCTTCTGGTTTCGGAAGTGCACGACTGCGTCCCCGCACTTGCCGCCAAATCCAGATAAGGATCCTCCGCACCACACAATTGGCCCAACTGAGCATACTTCGGATCCGTAAACTTCCTACGCAGTAGAAAGGGCTTTCCTGCCGCAATGTCTCCGGCCTGACGCAGTTCCTCCTTCATAGACCGCATCGCACCACGGGCATCCTTGCCTTCAGCGGCGGCCTTCTTCAGGTCCTCTTGCTCCGCTCGGCGTTCTCTTTCAAGAACCTCATAGCGGTCGGCAGCATCTTTTAATTTCGCGGCCATTCCAGCCATCTCCTCCCTGCTTCGGCAGTGAGCAGCCTTTTCGGCTTTTAGCTCTTCCGCTGCCTTTGAGGCAGCCGCATCACTTTTCCTGGCTTGCTCTTTGGCTCGAGCAAGCTCTGCTTGAAGGTCTTCCACAGCAGCGGCACCATCTGCATCAAGCATACAAATTGTAAGGAACGGGCATCAGCTACCTTACTAGGCAACCGCGGAGCAACCACCTACCTTGCGGCTCATTAAGTCGCTTATTGACCAGCGCGATGTCCGCATCCGCAACATCGAGTTGCCTCTTCAGTTCGGCAACTCCATCAGTCCGACTGGCCACCGAATGTTCTGCCACCTGCATAGGAAAGGTGACATTCTATAACTGAGATTATGATCCTTGGCACGCTATCGCTTTCGACAGCATACCAAGTCTCAGGGGCTACTATCTATACAGGGCGCACTCCATGTGCAAAACTGTCAAAAGGTATGTCATTTTTTGCGTACCTCAAACCCCGTCAGCAAACTTCCGACGGCCTCATACAACCCGCTTTCAGCGGGTGAGATCCTCTTAATTACCATACTCATTAATGTGCGGTGATCTTCCGAGATAGACGCCCTCTTGAGCAAATCCTGCAGCTCCAACGGCCGTACTCCAATGGGTGCCGGACTCTCCGGCCCCGCCGGACTCGGGGAGACCCTCCGTGACGACACCTCAAGGTCGTCCGCCCCACCCGACGGGGTGGCAGATGGAGGCGTCTCGCTCTCCATCATCTCCGGACGAAGGTCCCCCGAAGATGAGCTCTGCTGAGATGGGCTGAGATCCGAACTACAATGTGAAAACTTCGGTTACCTTTGGAAATAATACAGGGGCGTTCCCTACTACAAAATTCCCCGTTTTTTACTTACGGCTCGCTGGAGGGCTGATTCCTCTGGGGAGACTATGCGGCCGGGGCTCTTCCCGGCGCAGGACCTTCCGGCGCAGATTTCCTTCTCCGCTTTGAGGCCTTGGCCTCCGGGTCTTCGGAAGCGGTCCTATTCTCCCCCTGGAAGGAGGGATTCTCGATTCCCCCCTTATTGAAGGCCTCCTTGGCAGAGGTGGTAGTTTCCCTGTGCCCCCCTTTGCTCTCCTCCGAAGGCGCAACCTCCAAAATTTTGACTAACACGGGATCCGGCGTGGTCTCAGGGAGGGGGGCCGGACACTGTATCAGTTTTGCTTGCGCTATCCACTCCTATCCAAGGGATAGCTGGTTAAAAGGCAAACCCATGATAAATAAATGGACAATATGTCCAGACACAGGGCTACTTACTTGAGTATCCGGGCGATTGCAGCTTAGGCCAGCGTCCTCGGTCAAGTCCGGACGCATCTCTTGCGATCCGAAGAACAGTTTGTACATCTCCGCGGGTGTCAAACCCATGAAGTGTTGGAGAGCTCGTGGCCCCTCCGGATTAAATTCCCACAGGCGGAGGGGGCGACGTTTGCAGGGCAGAAGGCGCCGAATCAGCATAACCTGTGCCACTATGACCAGATTAATCTCCTTTTCTTGGAGGCCTCGAATCCGGTCCTACAACAGGGGTACGTCTTTGGACGGCCCCCAGTTAAGCCCCTTGTTGACCCATGATGTCATCCGTTGTGGAGGGCCTGAGGGGAAGACGGGCAGCGGCCTCTACCTGCTGCCCCTGGGAGCGGTGATATAGCACCACTCCTATTGCCACAAGCCGAGCTCCTCCTGAAAAGATCCTTCGGGCCATGGAGCATCGGCCCTCTTGCTTATAACCGCCCCTCCGCACTCTGCCTGACACCCCTCAATCATCTTCGGCTCCACGTTGAAGGTTTTGAGCCACAAGCCAAAGTGAGGGGTAGTGCGGAGGAAGGCTTCGCAGACGACAATGAATGATGAGATGTGGAGGATGGACTCCAGAGCCAAGTCATGGAATTCCAGCCCATAGTAAAACATGAGCCCCCTCACGAAGGGATCCATCGGGAAGCCAAAACCCCGACGGAGGTGAGACACGAACACGACGCTCTCGCCGGGCTCGGGAGTAGGAATAACTTGCCCTCGGGCAGGCAACCGATGCGAAATCTCGTAGGTCAAGTACCTGGCGTCTCTCAGCTTTAGCACGTCCTCTTCCGTGACGGAAGAGGGCATCCATCGGCCTCGTAGGTCGGAGCCGGACATCGTCGAAAGTAGAAAGTACCCGAATCTGGAGCCCAGGGTGTTGGAACTCAGGGCAAGGGGCGGATTCGATTGAGGATTGAAGAAAAAGAACGTGCCTTGGTCTCATTATAAAGAGGATTGTCGGTGTCAAAACCGGCTGATCTCGGGTAGGGTGTCCTGCACTCGGGACAAGGGACACGATGTTTTACCCAGGTTCGGGCCCTCTTGATGGAGGTAAAACCCTACGTCCTGCTTGACTGATATTGATATTGTGGATGTTTACAAGAGTGGATCTACCACGAGATCAAGGAGGCTAAACCCTAGAAGCTAGCCTATGGTATGATTGTTGTTGTATGATTGTCCTACGGACTAGAGCCATCCGGTTTATATAGACACCGGAGAGGGCTAGGGTTACATAGAGTCGGTTACAATGGTAGGAGATCTACATATCCGTATCGCCAAGCTTGCCTTCCACGCCAAGGAAAGTCCCATTCGGACACGGGGCGAAGTCTTCAATCTTGTATCTTCATAGTCTTGGAGTCCGGTTGATGATGATAGTCCGGCCGCTAATAGTTCGGCTGATGATGGAAGTCCGGCTATCCGGACACCCCTAATCCGGGACTCCCTCAAGGATACCAAGAGCCGTCCCCGTGACCGTTTGGAACCCGCCTTCGATGGAGGGGGCGTGGCAACGGGCACGGTTGGGTTACCCACGTCCGTATTTATGAGAATCCCGGAATAAGGGGAACACGATATCTGCTTCGACAAGATGTGCCAAGGAAACCGCTTCGCTAAACACGCTGAGGTGGCACAATAAAAACGATTCAAGAAAAGGCTTGGTAGTGGTGTGACGTCACGCCACCAAATACGTCAGCAGATTGAACTTGTGTAAATATTATTCTCTCTACGATGGTACGTGGAATTTATTTTGCAGAGGCGGACACTATCCTGGTGTTCACAATCTTCCATAAATTATTCGGAGGAGGAACCCGCCTTGCAATGCCGAAGACAATATGCGCGCCGGACTCGTCGTCATTGAAGCCTGGTTCAGGGGCTACTGAGGGAGTCCTGGACTAGGGGGTGTCCGGATAGCCGAACTATCATCATTGGCCGGACTCCAAGACTATGAAGATAGAAGATTGAAGACTTCGTCCCGCGTCCGGATGGGACTTTCCTTGGAGTGGAAGACAAGCTTGACGATACGGATATGTAGATCTCCTACCATTGTAACCGACTCTGTGTAACCCTAGCCCTCTCCAGTGTCTATATAAACCGGATGGCTTTAGTCCGTTGGACGAACAACAATCATACCATAGGCTAGCTTCTAGGGTTTAGCCTCCTTGATCTCGTGGTAGATCTACTCTTGTAACACACATCATCAATATTAATCAAGCAGGACATAGGGTTTTACCTCCATCAAGAGGGCCCGAACCTGCGTAAAACATCGTGTCCCTTGTCTCCTGTTACCATCCGCCTAGACGCACAGTTCGGGACCCCCTACCCGAGATCCACCAGTTTTGACACCGACACCCTCCCTCTCGTTTGCCTCCAAGAAGCCTCAACACCGGCGTAAGCTCCGGCGAAGCGCTGTGCCTCTCTGTTTCCTTCTCCCCTCCCTCCGGCCTGACTAGCGGGGCCCGCTAGTCAGCCACTCATTACGCGCGCGAAGCGGTATGAGTGGTGGTGCCCCGGGAGAATACGCCTTCGACGTCACCCCCCTCTGTTTTCTTTTTCAAATCCATTTAAATTCCAGTAGCATTCAAATGGCCACAACTTTTATTCTACAAGTCCAAATGCAGTGATTCTTTTTCTATCGTGTTCTGTGTCCAAAAATCGAACAGCACCCAAGAGATGGGATTTTTCCTTGCTGTCTGGATTTTCTTGCACTTTTCAGACGGTTTCTTGATATTTTTCTTTTGTGGTTTTGAATATTTTCAGAAGAACTAGCTTGTCTTGAGGATCACCAGGAGCCTTGTGAACCTCATCAGTACTAAGGCAAGCCACAGTAACATTTTTATGGTGCCACTTCAATATTTATGATTGTCATACTTGAACCTATGATTATTAATGCATTTAAATTAGTTATATTATAAATATATTCTGTTATGTGCTTGTTATGTTAAAATGCTTGAACTTCAGAATGTTTGAAGTAAATATGGTTGGGAAGATAAGGAGAACTTAGTTGATAGTGATAAATAAATAATATGGTGATAGAGTTTGATGAGTAATTTGAATATTATTTTTGCATGAGGTAAAATGATGATAATGCTACAAATGGTTCTGGTATAAGTAAAGAGAGGTTTTAATCAGAATAATTGCATGAGTTTATGATGACTCCGTAGGAGCGTGGTTGGTGCAGTCTTTGCACGGTTATGTGATGCATATGTTAAGTGATGCATAGTATGGCATGCGACACCGGTTATTTTCTTTTCACATTCAGTTGAACCTGATTAATAATTCAACTTGAACATGTTGTTGACCGGGTCGTGGTGCCGCTGAAATGAGTCTTTCCCAGTGCAACCACATTTGCCGGTATGGGATGGCCTTAATGCGTTTCATTGTCGTGCCTTTGGTCGGTACCTCAATTTAGGGAAGGTTATGGGCGTGCTGTACCCTGGCCCGGTAGGCAAGCATAACCTTGTGATCCCGTTGTTAAGTTAATTTTTGGTACCGGATCCCAGAGTGGATCATGGCCACTGTCGGATTTCGGGTTCGACAGACCCTCAAGGTTCGAACTCTAGGGTGCGCGGAGAGATCACACCTCCTACCTACTCACGTCTCATCGCCTGGCAAAGGATCTAAACTACATGAAGAACAACACAAGGGACACGTGGTTTATACTAGTTCGGGCCACCATTGTGGTGTAATACCCTACTCTAGTTTGTGGTGTGGTGGATTGCCTCAGGGGCTGATGATGAACAATACGAAGGAAGAACTGCCTCGTGAGGGGAGGAGTTCTTGTGGAGGTGATGCCTCTTGGGAAGGATTGAATCCGGATCCCCTTCTACTATGGTGGCTAGCCCTATTTATAGAGCGAGGCCCTGGTCCTCTTCCCAAATATTGAGCGGGAAGGGCGCCAACAATTGTCCATTTTGAAGGGGAACATCTAGTACACTTATCCTGACTAAAGTTGGTCCTCGCCTGCCAAAGACTCTAACGATGACGCCGACTTGGGCTCCACGATGACCTCCATCCTGCCGCTCTGCTGATCTTGGTCTTGTTGCACCGAAATGGTTGCCTTTTCTTGATACACTTGCCTGCGCTTGCCTCCTTTGCACCAAAGAGGAAACGAGGACTCTATGCAGGCCGGCGCCCTCCTGGCGCCCGCCTGGCTTCGGTCGTCATGGCTTGCGTCACGGGCACCTCGTGAGGTACCCCGCCTTGATCTCTCCGCCTCCTCGCGAGCCAGCCTAACGAGGCTGTGCCTGAGGAAGCTTCCTGTCATCCGCCCCGTGAGGATTGGCCCCTCGCGAGGGTCTTGAGCTTGTGTAGACGAAGATGGGCTGTACTGCGCCACTCCTTGAGCCACGCCACAGGCCGTAGGCACGCAAGTCCAGGTACCCACATTCGCAGAACGCCAACAGTAGCCCCCGGGCCCAAGGCGCGCCCGGACTTGGCTTAGTAGAGAATCGAAGGGGCAAGTGTGAAGCGCCGTGGGCCCCAATAGCCCGCGACCTTGGGCGCCGCGTGGCGGGTGATTCGACGTGGGCGTCCCTGCTTCCCCACGACGCCTCGGAAACAACACGACTTGACAAGTCCCTGCATGCAAAATGGGTCATGATTACCTGTGATCGTGGAGGCCGGCGGTTGGCCTCCCCCGGCTATATGTACGAAACGGCGCGAGCCCTTCCAGTCCATCTTTTCCTACTACTCCCCTTCTTCTTCTCGGCCGCTTGTCATCCCCATGGCTCCACCGAAGAGGTTCTTGGCCGTGGAGAAAGGTAAAGCTCGCCAGGAAGGGCCTGGCTCCCCTCCGACCAAACGTGGCCGGGGCCGCCCTCGCAAGCACCCTACGACCCCCGTCGCGGCTTCCCATGGTCATGGAAGCAGTCCTCTGCGCGGCGGTGGGTGCCCGGCTGCCGACGAGAGGTACACCACGGCTGCGCGGCCCCCAGGCCGCGTTCCCGCTCGGAGGAGGTGCTGCTGGAGTTCGTCGTGTGGTTGGTGGACCCGACCGGCACCTGGCTCCAACTCCCCCGCTTCTTTGTAGGTGAACTTCCGGCTGGTGCCCCGGGTGTCCTTTGGCTTCAGGTGGATGGTTGCTGCAGCAGGGCCTCCTGGGCTACGCTGGAGGTCTCCGCCGCCGGGGAGGCGGCCCTGACCCGCGGCTGGCAAACGTTTGCCCGCGTGCGCGGCCTGAGCCGACGGTGCACTCTACACTTCAAGTTCGACGGCGATGCCACCCTCTACATGAGGGTGTTCGGGGAAGACGGTCGCCACGCTGGATGCTCCCCGAAGACGATGACCGCGGCCGTGCGCCCAGCCACGGCGTTGATCAGGATGAAGGTGGTGGGAGGCGCGCGGGCAGCGGTGCCCGAGGCCCGCCAAGCTTTGGTGACTCCCCATCGGACGGAAGCTCCTCCAACGGTGGTCGTGACCAGCCCCCTCGCCATCGCGCTCGCCTGGGAGAGGGCAGCGGGTCCGCCCACCACCGTCCCTCGATGAAGCAGGAGGTGGAATCCAGCTGAGCTCCGGAGGAAGTACAAGCCCTTGTCGAGAGTTGACGCCGGGCAAGTCACGCCCATTTTGCTTTTCTCCCTTCCCTGCGCAAAAAGAATCTGGTGCCACACGTGGGCGTGTTGAACTGTTGTTGTTTAATTAACGCACTGTTTCTACTGTTTCTGCACTATGTTTTCGTTCCGCGTGTTTATGCATGGAAATTACTTAGCTTGGGGGAAGCTCGTCGTGGTCTTCGCCTCCTGAGGCTAGGGCCTCACCGTGCGCCTTATGTCCTGCAAGGGTTAGTCAGTAGGGGTAGTCCCCAGCCTTGGTAGCCGGGACGACCAACCCAGGTTCCGTTATTGTGGCGCGATGCCCATGGGGCACAGACTGGGAGGGGTGCTCCCGCAGCGTACTCGGATAGGGAAGTTCCAAACCACCGGGGTAGAAAACACTCGCGAGGGTGCCCTTGTTCCTCCCTCTGAGAATTGTGTGAGAGAAAACGAAGCAAACAAGCGAAATGGATGAAGGGTCGCGAGCTAGAAACGGTAACAACTTCAATAAAACTTCAAATAGGAACAAACAAACCAACTGCAGAAAGCAAATGAAAAAAGCCGCGTCTGGCACCTAATCTAGTCTTCGACGACTTCTCACCAGCACGGAGCTAATTGCTGCCACTGGGCGTGGGCGGGAGCCCCTGAGGCCCGATGGCGACACTCCATAGACTCCGGGGCATGTACAGCCCCACTCATTATTACGTGAGAGTGTCACGGGCGGCGAGCTTCACAGGCGTTTGCCTTCTTCACAGGCACCGGGCCTTTTCAAAAACGCAGCAACTTCACAGGCATTCGCCTTCTTCACAGGCACCGGGCCTTTTCCAAAACGCAGCAACTTCACAGGCATTCGCCTTCTTCACAGGCACCAGGCCTTTTCCAAAATGCAGCAACTTCATAGGCATTCGCCTTCTTCACAGGCACCGGGCCTTTTCCAAAACGCAGCAACTTCACAGGTATTCGCCTTCTTCATAGGCACCGGGCCTTGCTCAGGGGTAAAATCATCGGAGATGTTGAATGTTCCACGCGTTCTGGACGGGCACCCCCTCCTTGGTCTCCAAGCGCGCGGAGTCAGGCCTCGAAACATGAACAACCTTGAATGGGCCCTCCCACATGGGAGAGAGCTTATGCAGCCGCTCCCTGGAGAGAACTCGTCTGAGCACGAGGTCCCCTACCTCAAGAGTCCTGGGGCGGATGTTGCGGCAGTGGTATCGCCGCAGTGCTTGTTGGTACCTTGCTGCTCATAGTGCGGCTTCTCGATGACGCTCCTCCCCCAGCACGAGATCCGTCCCCCGCATGGCGTCCTGCTGTGACTCGTCGAACGCCAGGACCCGCGCGGAATGACGCCTAACCTCGTGAGGGAGAACGGCTTCAGCTCCATAAACCAGAAAGAACGGCGTCTCACCAGTCGGCTTGGTCGCGGTCATGCAGATAGACACAACACGGATTGGAGCTCGTCGTACCAGCCCCTGCCACAGGCTTCCAACTTCTTCTTGAAGGTCCTGGTTTTGAGGCCCCTCAGGACCTCCGCGTTGGCTCGCTCAGCCTGGCCGTTCCTCCGGGGGTACGCCACCGAGGCATAGCATATCTGCATTCCAAGGTTAGCACAGTACGTTTTGAATGGAGATTGCTGGTGAACTGCGAACTGTTGTCGGTGATGATGCGGTTAGGCACCCCAAATCGGCTCACGAGGCCCTTGATGAACTTGACTGCTGAGCCCGTGGGTATGGTGCGGACGGCTTCCACCTCAGCCCACTTGGTGAACTTGTCCACGATGACGTAGAGGTAGAGGTAGCCCCCTGGCGCCCGAGGGAACGGGCCCAGAATGTCTAGCCCCCAAACCACGAACGGCCATGAGAGGGGTATGGTCTGCAGTCCCCCCACCGGCAGGTGGATCTGCTTGGCGTGGAACTGGCAGGCCTCACAAGCCTTCACCAGCTCAACGATGTCGTTGAGTGCTGTGGGCTAGTAGAACCCGCTGCGAAATGCCTTGCCAACGAGGGTCCGTGAGGATGAGTGGTGCCCACAATCTCCATCGTGTATGTCTGCCAGCAGCTCCTTCCCTGCTCTCTGGGAATGCAATGCAGGGACACGTCGTTCGGCCGCCTTCGGTAGACCTCCCCATCCTTGACGCTGTAGGCCGTGGCCTGCCCTGCCACGCGCTCCGCATCCTCCTCCTTCTCCAACAGAGTCCCTTGCGTCAAGTAGTCCTTGAATTCTGCCATCCAGCATTCTTCCTGAGGCTCCAAGGCTAGAAGCAGGCGTGCCCCCGAGGCCGGGCCACAGGCCGGGGCTCCCGAGGCAGGTGGCTGAGGGAGTTCCTCCCTAGGTTGCGCTGTGCTTGATAACGTCGGTTTCGCTGAGGGTTTGGAGAGTCGCTCCTCGAGACGCCAGGCTCCTGAGGTAGCCGCCTAGATGCCCTCTTGGTGATGTCGTCAGCCTCTTGATTGGTACCGCGAGGCACATCCTGCAACTCCAACCCCCAAAACTGTTTCTCCATCTTGCGGACCTCCGCGAGGTACGCCTCCATGTGCTCATCCCTTGGCTCGTACACCTTGTTGGAGAAGTTGACGAGGAGTTGCGAGTCGCCCTTGACTGTGATTTGTTTCGCTCCTAAGGCGATGGCTACCCTCAAGCCCGCTATCAGGCCCTCGTACTCTGGTATGTTGTTGGAAACATTCTCCCCATGCTGGAAGCAGAGGTGCACGACGTAGTAAAGCTTGTCCTGAGTGGGGGATATGAGCACCGCGCCAGCCCCCGCGCCCTGCCACACAAACGCTAAGTAAAAGTACATCACCCAACCGTCCGGCGCTTCACTCCCCGGGGAGAGCGACCGGTCCTTGCCCAGTATGAGCCCTGGCACCTCTGTCCATTCCGCCATGAAATCTGCGAGCGCAGCCCCCTTAATGACCCTGGTAGTGCTAAATTCTAGCTGGAATGCTTGTAGTTCGATGTTCCATTCGGCAACCCTCCCCGCTGAATTGGGGCTCCTGAGTACCCTTTCCAGGGGGTAGGCTGAGATGACCTAGATGGATGGCCCTGAAAGTAGTGTCGCAGCTTGCGTGAGGCTACCAACAGTGCGAGGAGGAGCTTCTGAGGCATTGGGTACCGTGCCCTTGCGTCCCGTAGCACCGTACTGACAAAGTACACCCGGTGCTCGACGAGATTGAGGGTGCTAGCGCGGCCCGAGTCCTCTGGAGGTCGGGGCGCCTCCTGAGGCGTCGCGGCCCTCAGTCCTTGGTTGCCTGAAGGAGCCTCCTCTGCTCCTGGTGCGCTCTCTTGGCGGGGATGATCTTTCTCTGCTGCAGTCATGGTCTCTGCGAGGCCTTCCAGGCCCTGTTCTTCCTCGGTCGGGAGTGCAACGGCGGCCGAGGCCTGAAGCTCCTTTTGGACTGCTACCAGGGCTGCGCTGGCGGAATAAGGGGTGGCTGCAAGGTAGAGCACCAGGGGCTCTCGAGGGCGAGGGGCCACCATCACCGGGGGGCTGGTAAGGTACCTCTTGAGGTCTTGGAACGCTTTGTCGGCTTCTTCAGTCCATTCAAAGGGGCCTTTCTTCTTCATCAGCTTGAACAAAGGTAGCGCCCGCTCTCCCAGCTTGGAGATGAAACGTCCTAAAGCAGTTACACGCCCGGTGAGCTTTTGCATTTCCCTGAGGGTCTTTGGCGGGCTCATGTCCTCGACTGCCTTGACCTTCTCTGGGTTAGCCTCAATGCCCCTGTGTGATACGAGGAAGCCTAGGAGCTTGCCCGAGGGGACTCCAAACACACACCTCTCCGGGTTGAGCCGCAGGTCCACTTCACTGAGGCTCGCGAAGGTTTCTTCCAGGTCCTGTATCAGGGTCTTCGCCTCCCGAGACTTCACCACAATGTCATCAACGTAAGATTGAGCATTCCTCCCGAGCTGTCGCCCCAGAGCGATGTGCATCAATCGCTGGAGGGTCGCTCCCGCATTGCGTAACCCAAACGGCATGCAGGTGTAGCAGTACACCCCACACAGGGTCAGGAAGGCCGTTTTCTCCACGTCCTCCACCGCCATCTTGATCTGATGATAGCCCGAGAAGGCATCCAGGAAGCACAGTAGGTCACACTCGGCGGTGGAGTCAACGATCTGGTCGATGCGGGGGAGCGGGAATGGATCCTGCGGGTAGGCTTTGTTGAGGTTGGTGAAGTCGACGCACATGCGTTCCTTTCCTCCCTTCTTTGGCACGACAACAGGGTTGGCCAGCCAATCAGGGTAGCGGACCTCCCGAATGACCCCCGCTGCTTCCAACTTGCGGGTCTCTTGGATGACGAAGGCCTGCTTTTCAGTGGACTACCGCCATGCCTTTTGCTTCACAGGGCGCACATTGGGGCACACGTTGAGATGATGCTCAATTACATCCCTCGGGACTCCCGCCAGCTGATTAGGCTCCCATGCAAACACCTTTCTGTTTGCGCGCAGGAAACCAACCAGGGCCTTTTCTTGTTCAGGCTCAAGGTTGGTGCCTATCGTGAAGGTAGCATCGGTGGGCTCATCCTCGTCGACCGGTACCTGCTTGGTCTCCGCCTTGTCTTGGCTGAATAGCTGCTTCTTCTTGGCCGGCGCAGCCCTCTTGGGCTCAGGGGCGGCTGAGCCGGCGGGCCGCGCCACCGCCGCAGTCTTGAAGGCAAGCTTGAGTGCTTGCAATGCATCCCCGGTGTCTCCGGACACAATAAGGACGCCGTTGCTCCCGGGCATCTTCATGAGGTTGTACGCTGGGTGAGTTGCGGCCATGTACCGGGCTAGGGCCGGGTATCCGAGGATGGCGTTGTACGGGAGGCCAATGGGGGCGATGTCGAAGTCGATTAGCTCCGTGCGGAAGTTGTCGTATGTGCCGAAGGTCATCGGGAGGCGGATCTGTCCTAGGGAGCCGGTGGAACCGCCTCCGACGCCCAAGAAGGGCCTGCTGGGCTGAAGCCGCTCTGGTGGCACGTGGAGGAGGCTGAAGGCTTCCACCGAGAGCACGCTGAGGCCAGCACCACAGTCGATGAGGGTCCTGGTGACGGCCACCTGGCAGATGGTGGGGGTGCACAGCATTGCGAGCGCCCCCGAGCAGGCTGAGTTGGAGGGGTGATCATCCGAGCTGAAGGCCAGATCGCCCTTAGGCGCCGCCCAACCCAGAGGAGCCCCATCCTGCGTGAAGGCGGCGCTGATCTGGCGGACGAATGGCTTGATATGGCGGCCCGAAGGTGGCCCCTGCGAGCCACCTAGGAGAGCTGTGACGACCGGGGGCGCCGGTGCAGCGTACTAGGCGAGGAAGAGGTCCCACAACTCCTCCCAAGAGGCGACAGAAGCCGTTGGCAGGTGGAGCATCCACATGCGCGGAATGCCGGTGAGGGCCATGGGAAACCAGTTAGCCATGACCCTGTCATCGCCCCGTCCTTGAGGATGGCCTCCTCGTACGCCAGTAGGAAAGCCAGCGGATCCGCCATGGCTTGTAGCACGGTGGCATCTCTGGCTTGAACTTGTGCGGCCACTGCACCTGCCGCAAGGCCGGGGCCAAGGCTCGGAGCCCCCTGGCCCCAGTTTTGGCGCTGGCAGCCGGAGCGGGCGGCGTGTTGCCCATCATGAGGGCAAAGCACGGTGTCGGTGGAAGGGAAAGCTCCGGCGCACCCCTACCTGGAGCGCCAAATGTCGGATTTTGGGTTCTGGTAGACCCTCAAGGTTCGAACTCTGGAGTGCGCGCGGAGATCACACCTCCTACCTACTCATGTCTCCTCGCCTCGCAGAGGTTTATACTAGTTCGGCCCACCATTGTGGTGTAATACCCTACTCTAGTTTGTGGTGTGGTGGATTGCCTCAGGGGCTGATGATGAACAATACAAAGGAAGAACTGCCTCGTGAGGGGAGGAGGTCTTGTGGAGGTGATGCCTCTTGGGAAGGATTGAATCCGGATCCCCTTCTACTATGGTGGCTAGCCCTATTTATTGAGCGAGGCCCTGGTCCTCTTCCCAAAT
Source organism: Triticum dicoccoides (assembly GCF_002162155.2). Taxonomy (NCBI): domain Eukaryota; kingdom Viridiplantae; phylum Streptophyta; class Magnoliopsida; order Poales; family Poaceae; genus Triticum; species Triticum dicoccoides. The sequence goes on along the minus strand of NC_041389.1, from coordinate 95,439,035 downwards.
ATTGAGCACCAACAATTGGCCATTTTGAAGGGGAACATATAGTACACTTATCCTAAATAAAGTTGGTCCTCGCCTGCCAAAGACTCTGACAATGACGCCGGCTTGGGCTCCACGATGACCTCCATCCTGCCGCTCTGCTGGTCTTGTCTTGTTGCACCGAAATGGTTGCCTTTGCTTGATACCCTTGCCTGCGCTTGCCCCCTTTGCACCAAAGAGGAAACAAGGACTCTGCGCAGGCCGGTGCTCGCCTGGCGCCCGCCTGGCTTCGGTCGTCATGGCTTGCGTCACGGGCACCTCGTGAGGTACCCCGCCTTGATCTCTCCGCCTCCTCGTGAGCCAGCCTCACGAGGCTGTGCCTGAGGAAGCTTCCTGTCGTCCGCCCTGCGAGGCTTGGCCCCTCGCAAGGGTCTTGAGCTTGTGTAGACGAAGATGGGACGTACTGGGCCACTCCTTGAGCCACGCCGCAGGCCGCAGGCAGGCAAGTCTGGGTACCCCCGTTCCCAGAACGCCGACAGCCACGACGGTGGTCGAGGTGTCTGGAGGTAGACACGGGGCCACCCAGGACTAGCCCGGTGGGGTCTGAGTCGGAGGGGCCGGGAGAGTGTAATGACAGTGAAATGGTTTCGTCGGAACACTGTTGGTCCACCCAAATGGGAGTGCGAGGCCATGGGTTCCGTAGTGTGGGTACAGTGTACTAACCTCTGCAGAGTGTTTTAAAAACTATCGATAGCCGAGTCCACGGTTACGCACATGCTCGAAAGTAATGTACACCATGGGTCAACACTTAATACATATGCACACTAATTTTCACTATGGATGACAGTGAGGTCATCGTGTTGAGTTGGACATGAGTTGTTGGGTTGTGATCACCGTAAGGATCACGGGCCACGAGTTGGTCGGGTTGTGATCGCCGTAAGGATCACGGGCCATGAGATGGCCGGGTGGTGATTGCCGTAAGGATCACGAGAATGTTTTCGTAATATCTTGTTTATTGGTCACATCTGGTAAGCTAGTCGGGAGAATGAGTACCTGTTGAGCATGGTCACAGCATGTTGGATATATATATATAGTTGCATTGTTGATTAATTGGATAAATATCATTATATTGTCTGTCATCAGGTTTATGTTTATTGTGAGCTTGCAAGTACATTCAATGTACTGACCTGGCGTGTCATGCCAGATTTCAGGAAAGTCCCGTTGGAAAGGAGTGCTGTCCGAGTCTAGACCGTGTCCACGTCGGTGTCCTTGTGCTATGGAGTCCCGCTACGTCGTTGTTCCGCTGCCGAGTAGTTATCATGTTCGAGGCCCCCTTTTATGTTCACTAAATAATGTACATATTGTGAAGCCGCACCATGTGTGCCGCCTGGCCTCGCTAACTATTGTAATATGAGCTATGCTCCGCTAGCATGAATAAAGCGGTTATTTTCTATACCATGTTGTTGTGTGTTGCCAGAAGACAAGGTCTCTGGGCTGGCAATGCAAGGTAAAACGGTCGCTCTGAGCCGGGGTGCCACAACGCTTGGTATCGGAGCCACACTGACTGTAGGCCACGTTAGACTAAGCCAAGTTAACTGGACGCTAGATACGAGTTGTAGCTGAGTGTCGGTAATGACTATAGCTAGTTGTTGCATTGCTTGCACTGATTATATTTATTTTCTATGCTAACCTGCTAATGGTTGTGAGCGTAGATGGCTCCGGTGCTGTATCCGTGCCAGTTGCAGCTGATGCCATACACGTCGCCGCATCTCCTTTGTAACGTGTGGCGTCGGCTGTACCCTCACGGAGACGATCCAGTCTATCGTGTGTATCGGGAGCGCCTAGCTGACTCAGTGTATGAGTATCACGCCGTGGTTACTCTGCACACCAGTTCTGATCTCGGTTCTTACACTCATACCTCTTGTAAAGGCCACGCTTCTTCCGCTTCTCAGGCTGTCCAGTTTGCTGCATTCGAGGTACTTGTTGAGCTCCGTTACAACGAGGTCTGGATGCAGAACCACCCAGGTTTCCATTACTACCCTTCTCTCCACGATAATGGTCATGTCCGTTTCCTTGTCATTGATCCGGAGTCTCATAGTGTAGCTAGCCACCTTTCCCGCTACATCACTTCTAGCTATCTTCTGATCTACAAGGTGGCTTGTGAGCTGAGTCGTGCCCGTACTGGTTTAGCCTCTACTTTAGTCTCTGCTCGCTCAACCACTATTTCTCCATCTATGGGATTTATTCCCTACGTCCCTACCAGTTCTAGATCCCTAGTTTCCCCGGTTACTCCCCCGAGTAGCTCGGGAACCGTGACTGCGACTCCACTTAGTGCTCCCGCCGAGTGGGTTTCACTCATCGCCACTCCTGCAGCTCCGATGATCCACCCTCCACCTGCCCCAGAGGGAGAGCCCTCGAGGAAGCATCGTCATGTCACTTTTAACCCGGAGGTCTCTGTTAACCCCGTCAGTTCTGGATCCGAGTCCGCTTCAAGAGAGGACCCCGCAGTGCCAGCCGAGTAGTAGGGCTTTCGAGTATTCTCAGTCATCAGGATGGAGTATGGATGTAGTCGTACGAGTCATGATGTTTCGTTTCTTGTATGAGAGTAGTTGGACCTGACATGTTATTATCTTTCATGTATGAGTCTATGTATAATTATGTTGGACTTTATTTTATTCGTCGTGTTTTCTTCGTCTTTTCAGTTTTGCTTGGTTTTGTTGCTGGCTTCTCCCCAGTTTTTGTTGAATGCTTCTCATCTCGGTTGCGTTGACTTGGGAAAAATCATATTAGGATGACGCGGGGAGGCTGCAGTAGCAACGTTCGCGAGGGTTCTCCTGTTCGCTGTTCCGCACAACAGGCAGGACAATCACCCGAACCGTACGTTCCACCACCACCTCCACCGCCAAATCCGCCCTCCACCGAGCAAATTATGCGTATGTTCGAGGAACGACGAAACAATGATCTAATGGAAATGTTCAGAAGTATTCAAGCAACGGTTGGATAGAATGGAAATCAGCCTGCCTCTCACTCCAAGTTATTTGATTTTCAAAGGACTAAGCCTCCCAGTTTCAATCAGGCTGTTGATCCCTTGGATGCAGATGATTTGTTAAGAACTATGAAAAAGAAACTTGAGGTTGCTCGAACTGATGAAGAGGATAAGGTTCCATTTGCAACGCATTATCTAGAAGGCGCTTCTGCCATATGGTGGGAAAGTGAAAAGGCCATATGGACTGAAAATGAAGCAATTACCAGGTCAAGATTCAAGGAGCAATTCCAGAAATATCACATCCCTGCGGGTATTATGAAGACTAAGCAGCGTGAATTTCTCACGCTCCTCCAAGGAAGTCAGTCAGTGGGAGAATATTTACAAAAATTCAATCACCTGTCACGTTACTCCCAATATGACGTGGCCACTGAAGAAAGGAAGATGGACCGATTTCTTGGGGGATTAAACCCGCAACTCTGCTATGCTCTCAGTATGTTCGATATTCTAGATTTCCAAAAACTGGTGAACAAGGCTTTCATTGCTGAAAGGAAACACAAGCTCGTGTCAGATAATAAGTCTGCCCATAATGATCACAAACGCAAGTTTGAGCCCAAGAAGGAAATGCAACCGGTGCAGAAGGTTAGTACCTGGCAGCCAACTCCGGTGCCATACCAGCCTAGTTGGCAACAAAATGTTAACAAGACCACCACCCAAGTGAAGAATGATGTGCTCAACCCAGTTATGGAGAATCGCCTACGCAACAATTCATGTTATAGTTGCGGACAAACCGGACATTATGCCAAACAGTGTCCTAAGAACAACCGGACCAATACTTCGTTCAAGCCTCAAATCCATTATTTGGAAGCTGGTCCAAGTCAACACGACGTCACGGGATACGTTCATCATATTTCAGCCGACGAAGCCCAAGAAAATCCCGAAGTCGTCATTGGTATGTTCCCTGTTAATAACATACCTGCAGTAATTTTATTTGACTCTAGGGCTTCCCACTCTTTTATTTCTCGGAGTTTCGTTGCCCAAAACAAATTTCCTTGGTCACTTTTGGGCAACAATATGCTGGTACAAACCCCGGGATCCATTATCCAAAGCAATCTTGTTTGCCGCAATCTAGAAGTCAGTATCAACGAAATCGGTTTCCCGACGTCTTTGATACTCATTGAGTCTGATAAATTGGATGTTATCTTGGGTATGAACTGGCTGACTTAGTACCAAGTATGCATAAATTGTGCGACCTGAGAAGTTAACTTGACCGGACAAGATGGACAAGCTACCAAGTTTATTGCTCGTAGAAGCATACCATCCAAGGAAATGCTTTTACAGCAATAGCAGAAATGGAGTTAATTCCGGTGGTCAGTGAGTTTCCCGATGTATTCCCAGAAGAACTGCCAGGCATGCCACCTGACCGAGAGCTTGAGTTTCCAATAGAACTTGTGCCCGGAACCACACCAATACACAAGAAATATTATCGAATGCCATCATCTGAATTGGTAGAGCTAAAGAAATAATTCGATGAAATGCTCCAAAAAGGATATATCCGCCCCAATTCCTCGCCATGGGGATCACCCGCAATTTTTGTGGACAAGAAAGATGGCAGCCTTTGTATGTGTGTGGACTACCGACAGTTAAACGATGTCACGATCAAAAACAAATACCCTCTGCCAAGGATTGATGATTTGTTTGATCATCTCAGTGGAGCCAAGGTATTCTCAAAGATTGATTTGTGGACTGGATATTACCAGCTAAAAATTAAAAGGGAGGATATTCCCAAGACCATGTTCACCACTCACTACGGTCTTTATGAATATACCGTCATGTCCTTCGGCCTCACCAACGCCCCCGCCTTCTTCATGCACATGATTAACAAAGTATTCATGGACTTCCTTGATAAGTTCGTGGTCGTCTTTATCGATGATATACTTATTTACTCTAGAAGTGAAGAAGAGCATAAAGGGCACCTCCGTGCAGTGTTATAACGATTCCATGAGCAACAGTTGTACGCTAAGTTCAGTAAATGCGAGTTTTGGCTCATGCAAGTTGGATTCCTTGGGCATGTGCTATCCTCTGAAGGAATAGCCGTGGACCCAAGCAAACTAAAAGATGTGCTCGACTGGTTGCCACCCGACACCGTGTCTCAGATCCGGAGTTTTCTTGGATTAGCCGGATACTACCATTGTTTCATTGAAGGGTTCTCCAAGATTGCTAAGCCCATGACTGAATTGCTGAAAAAGGATAAGAAGTTTGAATGGACATCATACTGTGAGAAAAGTTTCACCGAGTTAAAGAAGCACTTAACAACTGCGCCAGTATTAACACTTCCAGATGTCTACCGCAGCTTTGATGTATATTGCGACGCTTCCCGACAAGGACTTGGGTGCGTGTTGATGCAAGATGGCAAGGTAGTAGCGTATGCCTCACGGCAGCTACGAACCCATGAAGGAGATTACCCCACTCATGATTTGGAATTGGCCGTGGTAGTTCATGCTTTAAAAATTTGGAGACACTACCTCACTTGAAAAAGGTGCCAAATTTTTACCGATCACAAAAGCCTCAAGTATATATTTACTCAGCCGGATTTAAATCTCCGTCAACGAAGATGGCTTGAGTTGGTCAAGGATTATGACCTTGGAATAAATTATCATCCGGGTAAGGCCAACGTGGTTGCCGATGCACTCAGTTGAAAGCCCATCAGTTTAAATGTCATGCTGGAATCACTGCCTTCCGAACTTAAAGAAGAAATAGCTCAGCTCAACCTGGTCATAGTTGAGGCTGGCCTTGCCAATATTCTGACGGTTACCCCTACTCTTGAGAAAGAAATCCGCAAGGCCCAGCCAGACGATGCCGATCTGAAGAAACGCATCAAGTCATCCGATTTCTCGAAGGATCAGTGCGGTACCCTCCGATTCAGGGGAAGGATTTGTGTGCCTAATCAAGCTGATCTAAAGCAGAAAATTTTATCAGAAGCCCACGAATCCTCGTACTCAATCCACCCTGGAGGCACAAAAATGTATGAAGACCTTCGACAAATATTCTGGTGGGATGGAATAAAGAAAGACATTGCTTATTTCATGGCCTGTCGCGACATATGCAACATAGTTAAGGCGGAATATCAGAAACTAGCCTGTCTTCTTCAACCTCTGCCCGTGTCACAATGGAAATGGGACGATGTCTGTATGGATTTCATCAAAGGATTACCCAGGACCCGACGAGGCAACAATGCGATCTAGGTCATAGTGGACACATTAACCAAGGTGGCACACTTCCTCCTAGTCAAAACCTCATATCGAGCAGATGAGCTTGCCCGACTGTATGTATCCAGGATTGTTAGATTACATGGAGTTCCCCGAACCATCACTACTGACCGAGGTTCACTTTTCACATCTGCATTCTGGAACCGTCTCCATCAAGCTCTTGGAACGGAATTAAAATACAGCACCGCTTATCATCCTCAGACGGATGGGCAAACCGAAAGAGTAAATCAGATATTCAAAGATATGCTCCGAGCCTATGTTTTAGCCCAAGGACCACAATGGGAAGACTGCTTGTCGTATGCCGAGTTCTCGTATAACAATGGGTTCCAGACCAGTTTAAAGATGTCACCTTATGAAGCTTTGTATGGCCGAAAGTGCCACACTCCGTTAAATTGGTCTCAAACTGGAGAGAGCCGTATTTTCGGAACAGATCCTCATGCTGGAAGCCGAAAGACAAGTCAAGGAGATTCAAGACAGATTACAACTAGCCAAATCACGACAGAAAAGTTATTACGATGCAAAGCACCGGCAGATCAGTTTTGAACCCGGAGAACATGTCAACCTTCGAGTGACACCCATGAGGGGAATAAAAAGGTTCCAAACCCATGCAAAATTGGCACCCGGGTTTATTGGTCAATTTCCCGTCATGACACGAGGAGGTGCTGTGGCATATCAGTTGGAGCTGCCTCCGGAACTATCAGACGTGCACAACGTGCTCCACGTTTCACAACTACGACGGTGCATCTCACCACCCGAGAAAAAGATCGATTTGGCAGAGATAAAACTGGCAAGGATTTAACCTACGAAGAGAGGCCAGTGAAAATTTTGGATCAGATGGAAAGGGTCACTCGCAGTAAGTCATCAAAGTTTTACAAGGTTCAATGGATGCATCATACCGAGTCAGAATCAACCTAGGAATTAGAAGAATTTCTAAGAGCATGTTATCCAGAATGGTTTTCCCAAGCAACCAAATCTCTAGGACGAGATTCATTCTAAGTGGGGGAGGTTTTTCATAGCCTGGTTTTTGCCCTCTTTTCTTTGCTTGATTTTCAGCTAAGTTGATTTTGGATTTGGAGTTTTGAATCATTCCATTTGGACTTGACCACTTGGGTATCCCTTGATTTTCACCCAAGTGTTCCCTCTCCTCCTCAAATCCATCATTTCACCCCTGGCCAACCCAACAATATTGCTTGGAATATTTTTCTTAAATGAAAAATATTCATTTTGCCTCCTAAACCCTAGCTAAACTCCTTGACCTCCAAAGCAACCCTCATTTCTGTTGCCCTAAAAATACTAAGAAAAATCCCAAATATTCTTTGGACCATAGGGCACATCTCTGAGCAAAAATATTTCACCACTCTTTGGAATATTTTGGCTACAGAAAATAAAATCACTTCTGGGCTAAAATGGTAGTTTCTACAGCAACTACCTTTTTACTAGCTCCAATGTAGCTGGTTTTTCCTGTGCCTATTTACCTTAGTAAGAGTCAGTAAAACCCCAAAGCTCAGCCCTTGAATCCCTGTGGTTTGACCATAATAACTCCCAAAAGTTTCTGTCCAGAAACTTAACCTCATCACCATTTTACTTCTACTGCACCTGGAACCAAACTAAGCCATGGTAACACCTAAGTTACTAAGGACTACACGCCAGATATGCTTGTTAGTGCGTAGGTGGCCTGATGTCACGGTCCACGCGGTAACCGCATAGGAATGGCATGCCAAACACGCGCTCTACGCGACGCCAACGCCTCTGTAGAGCGTGTGCTCGCTGCCTAGCCAGCCGCAGCAAGCCAACCCTCGCCCCATCCTCGTCTTCACCTCCTTAACTCCTCCCTGCCGCTCGCCGATGCCGGAACTCGCCGCAGTGAGCACGGGCACGGTCCGGCCAATGGCATAGTGCGCAGCGCACTGTGTTCGTCCCTTTCCTCCTTGATCCTGTGCTCGTCCGCGTCCGCGCACAGCTCCCGCGTGACCCCCGTCGCCTTCCCCCTCTCTCTCTGACGCAGCTCATCGCCGGGCGCCGTGGACAGGTGTCCACCGGCGGAGCCCGAAACCCCCTCGCCGCTTGCCTATATAAGGAGCCACCCCGAGCCTCCTCGAGCACCATCCCTCACTCTCTCACACCCCACAAAGTAGTAGGAAGCCGAAGACCTGCCGGGCAGGCCGCGGGCTGCCGTTCCGGAGCCGAGCTCGCCGGCGATCCCCTCTGGATCGCTCCCGCAGCTCCGGCCCTCCCCAAGCCAATGCGACCTCGCCAGGGCCTCCGCCTCTCCTCCGTGAAGCCAACGCACCCAGCTAGAGCCCCTGGAGCCACGCCTAGCCGTCGTCTTCCTCATCTCCGGCGACCACCGCGTTCTGCCTCCGCTTGCAAGGAAGAATCTGACGCTGTCCAACCACCGTTAGCCATGCTACGGGTACATGCAGGTGTGCAATCATCTTCTCTGTCGATCCCTCCCTCTCGTTTGCCTCCAAGAATCCTCCACACCGGCGTAAGCTCCGGCGAAGCGCCGTGCCTCTCTCTTTCCTTCTCCACTCCCTCCGTCCTGACTAGCGGGGCCCGCTAGTCAGCCACTCAATACGCGCGTGAAGCGGTATGAGTGGTGGCGTCCCGGGAGAATACTCCTTCGACGTCACCCCCCTCTGTTTTCTTTTTCAAATCCATTTAAATTCCAGTAGCATTCAAATGGCCACAACTTTTATTCTACAAGTCCAAATGCAGTGATTCTTTTTGCATCGTGTTCTATGTCCAAAAATCTAACAACACCCAAGAGATGGGATTTTTCCTTGCTGTTAGGATTTTTTGGCACTTTTCAGAAGGTTTCTTGATATTTTTCTTTTGTGGTTTTCAATATTTTCAGAAGAACCAGCTTGTCTTGAGGATCACCAAGAGCCTTGTGAACCTCATCAGTACTAAGGCAAGACACAGTATCATTTTTATGGTGCCACTTCAATATTTATGATTTTCATACTTGAATCTATGATTATTAATGCATTTAAATTAGTTATATTATAAATATATTCTGTTATGTGCTTGTTATGTTAAAATGCTTGAACTTCAGAATGTTTGAAGTAAATATGGTTGGCAAGATAAGGAGAACTTAGTTGATAGTGATAAATAAATAATATGGTCATAGAGTTTGATGAGTAATTTGAATATTATTTTTGCATGAGGTAAAATGATGATAATGCTAGAAATGGTTCTGGTATAAGTAAAGAGAGATTTTAATCAGAATAGTGGCATGAGTTTATGATGGCTCCGTAGGAGCGTGGTTGGTGCAGTCTTTGCACGGTTATGTGATGCATATGTTACGTGATGCATAGTATGGCATGCGACACAGGTTATTTTCTTTTCACATTCAGTTGAACCTGATTAATAATTCAACTTGAACATGTTGTTGACCGGGTCGTGGTGCCGCTGAAACGAGTCTTTCCCAGTGCAACCACATTTGCCGGTATGGGACGGCCTTAATGCGTTTCATTGTCGTGCCTCTGGTCGATACCTCAATTTAGGGAAGGTTATGCGCGTGCTGTACCCTGGCCCGGTAGGCAAGCATAACCTTGTGAGCCCATTGTTAAGTTAATTTTTGGTACCAGATCCCAGAGTGGATCGTGGCCACGACGGTGGTCGAGGTGTCTGGAGGTAGACACGGGGCCACCCAGGACTAGCCCGGTGGGTTCTGAGTCGGAGGGGCCAGGAGAGTGTCATGACAGTGAAATGGTTTCGTCGGAACGCTGTTGGTCCACCCGAATGGGAGTGCGAGGCCATGGGTTCCGTAGTGTGGGCACAGTGTACTAACCTCTGTAGAGTGTTCTTAAATCTATCGATAGCCGTGTCCACGGTTACGGACACGCTCGAAAGTAAGGTACACCATGGGTCAACACTTAATAAATATGCACACTAATTTGCACTATGGATGACAGTGAGGTCATCATGTTGAGTTGGACATGAGTTGTCGGGTTGTGATCGCCGTAAGGATCACGGGCCACGAGTTGGTCGGGTTGTGATCGCTGTAAGGATCACGGGCCACGAGATGGTCGGGTGGTGATCGCCGTAAGGATCACGAGAATGTTTTGGTAATATCTTGTTTATTGGTCACATCTGGTAAGCTAGTCGGGAGAATGAGTACCAGTTGAGCATGGTCACAACATGTTGGATATATATATAGTTGCATTGTTGATTAATTGGATAAATATCATTATATTGTCTGTCATCATGTTTATGTTTATTGTGAGCTTGCAAGTACATTCAATGGACTGACCTGGCGTGTAATGCTAGATTTCAGGAAAGTCCCGTTGGAAAGGAGTGTTGTCTGAGTCTAGACCGTGTCCACGTCGGTGTCCTTGTGCTATGGAGTCCCGCTACGTCGTTGTTCCGCTGCCGAGTAGTTGTCATGTTCGAGGCCCCCTTTTATGTTCACTAAATAATGTACATATTGTGAAGCCGCACCGTGTGTGCCGCCTGGCCTCGCTAACTATTGTAATATGAGCTATGCTCCGCTAGCATGAATAAAGCGGTTATTTTCTATACCATGTTGTTGTGTGTTGCCAGAAGACAAGGTCTCTGGGCTGGCAATGCAAGGTAAACTGGTCGCTCTGAGCCGGGGTGCCACAGGGGCTAGATAGGCAATGCATATATCTAGCAAGAGAGAATGGGAGGGAGGGAGGGAGAGAGAGAGAGCTCGACATGAGGTGCAATGGTGGGTGTGTGAGGTAAATACATTTGGTAATAGAGTGAAAAGGTGGGTTGTGTAGTTGAGAGAGTTAGAGATCGAAACATGGAGAGAAAGAATGAACATGTGTCAGAAACCGATAGCTTCCTAAGGTGGGTAGGAGAGGAACATTGACCGATACAGGAAGTACGTAGCGCGTGTGCCAGGGGGGGGGGGCTAAAAACAAGATTTGAATGTAGATAGTACGAGACTTAATATCGTTGTTTTAATTCGGTGTACATTGTAAGATTTGAACTGAGGACCATGCATATGGCTAATTATTTTGAATTCGTGTCATACTAGGTTTGGAAAAGTTGACATTGACTCGATTGTCGTGCTATTTTGTAGGTCATATGTTTGAATCCATCCAAAGTTTTCTCACTACCATGTTGTTCATCATATACATATGAATTTGTACTAAAAAACTAGCATGGATACCGTGAAATGCGAAATCGACGTTAGAATTGGAGATTGCTATGTGACACACACTCTAATTCAAGGAACTAATTATGTGACACAGACTCTAATCCATGTTAGCATGCATATCGTGGATACTGTTTCATTTTTTTTCAAATAACTTGTCATTAATTAATTTATAGTATCTCATTTCAAATGACTAATTATTTACAAGGAAAACACGGGCATGGTAATACATACAAATTTGTTTGCAAATGAAAGAAGATTCGTTTGCATTCTCAAATGTAGGCGCACCAGGCAGACCAGGGTCATGTTGTGGTGGTTGCATGTGTCGTACGGACGCTTAGCACCCAGCCTCCCACCCCCTACCTCACTCCCCCACCCCCCCCCCAAAAAAATAACGAAAAAAACTTAAATTCGCGCTTCCCCTTTTCAGATTGAAATATCTGGCGGCCCCAACTCCAGCCCTACAAAATCTCCCTTCTCCACCATCCCCTTCCGCCCCCAGATTTCACAAATCCCTAATTCGCCGCCAAGCCAAGAAAAGTTCGAATCGCCCCTCGTCTCATCTCTTTCCCCACCTCTGTGCCGGACGACGACAATGAAGACGATGGTCGCGCTTCACCATCGCACCGGAGCTACCTCATCTACGCCCTCGTCCACCACACCGGGTGGTCCACAGACAACATCGGCCGTCGCAACCGATCTACCTCACAGATACCGACTTCCACCGCATCGGGTGCGCTCCACCAACACCGTCTCCCACCTCACCGGGGCTACTTCACCGAGCACATCGTCGCACCTCTGCCACCCGAGGCCGTTGGGGCTTCACCAATGGTCTCGTCCACTGCATCGTAGCGCTCTGCTGCCACTCCAGATCTGCATCAATGCGCGACCAATCAACACCAGCGCATCACCCTCAACGGCTCTGAAGTGACCCGCACTCTAGCTAGGGGAGCATGACCAAATGTCAGCCCGAACTAGGTATCCACACATCACTCCCTTGTGCACTTTCCCGACGATGTTTGGATATCGTTTCACTACTCTCTTAGCTTACACGCCTATGCAACTCTGACTTTAACTCTTATTTATTCTGGAGATATCATGTGAAAGAAGGAAAACCATTTTTTAGTGAAGCATGACGGCGCTACGGGATCTGGTACACATCCTGCACACCCGTCTAACCTTGTAAGTATCTAACCGTAGGTACAACAACAAGGTCAATTCCTCTTATTTGATCAACCATTCATCGTGTCAAAAATGCAGAGGGGGATGCAAGGAGCACAAGGCCTGCACATCCAAGAAAGTGGTAACATGGACTTGTACATGGAACATCCCAAGCGCAAGCAGAGTTGTAGTGAGCCTGTACAACGAGCTAGCATAAGTCCCTGCATTTCATTTAATTTGTACTGGCCTACGTGTATGATTTGTGTGCAGTGGCGGATCCATGAATTCAAGTTACCAGGGGCGGACATTTAACTTAAAAAATACGAAGGCACTTGCACTCTGGAAATCAACATAACTTGAGAAATGCGAAGCTGCATGCACTTTGAAAACCCGCTAATGATCCAAAGTAGTTCAGATTATAAAACACTAAATGATGTAAGCACCAAAAAAACACAAAAGGCAACATGGTGTACAAGGACTACTAACATGGTCTGTACCTGCTTGAATTATTCGTTCTCTGGCTGAAAATATCAAAGTGTAATTGCACCTATAACCAGTGAGCAAACTGCATATCAATATATCTATCCTACACAAGTATTCCAATAGTTTCAAACAACAGATTAGAAAAGTATTTATGCTACATTGTCATGATACGGGGACTTTCTGGTAGATGGCCTCGACGTTTCCTGAAGCCATGAAAATGTACTACAATTTGGTTGTCATCAATGCATGCAAATCTCTATGTCTCTCTCAACATAGCAGATCATCATTAGACACTAATTCCTTCAATGGGAGCTAGCAAAATGCTTGCATTACATCCCTCATTAGACACTATATGTTCATCACCAGGAGTATGTAAAATGTTTGCATCGAATCCTTCATTAGTAGTCTGTTCATTAGACACTTCAGGCTCAAGAACACCATGAGCTTGTATGTTTGCACCGGAAACTTGATTAGATATATCAGATTCAGTCAGTTAAGTATTGATTGGCGGAGTTATATAATAAGCAGAAATTGGTTTCATTTTCTCATAGATTCCCTACATACAAGCAGTTTTACAACACCTTCAGGTTTAAATATTGGCCAGATATTGAACAGTTCAGTTAGATATAATCAGGGATGTGATGTACCTGCTCATTGCGCATGCTGCTCTTGCAAGCTGCGACTGTCCGTTTGTGCAAGCTCGATGCCATGCCCTTGCTGCCGCCGCCGCCTCCCACGTAGGCTACAACCAGGGTTGGATCTTCATCTTCCTATCCTTCCATTTGCTTGAAGCCCAGCGACTTCCCTCCAACGAGGGTGCGAGGAAGTGCTGTGTTGGTCTGTCCAGTGGCGACTAGGTTAGGAGCAAACCAGACTGGAGGCTAGAGCGAATGAATTGGGATTTTTCCTGCTGTCGATCGATATGGGAGGCGCTCGTTTGGGCCGCGAGCCTGCTATAGGGCTTGCCTTGAACTTACATTATTGGACCATCCAAATTGAAACGTTTTTCTTCATTTTTTACATTGCCTGCTCATGCGTTGGGATGGACAAAACTAGCCTGGGCCAACCTGGAAGGCTGAAACTAGGTGCACACTTTCGAGCCACTCGAGGCGGCCACCCATACCAGCCACTACGGTGGCGTCGCCCCTTTTTGTGTGTATGATTGGGGTAGTGGAAAATATTCCAGTGGCGCTTTTTCTTTACCCACAGAATGGTTGAATTGCTTGTTTATATGAACTGAGTTTGCCAATAATGTGAAGGATGCCAGTCTTTTCATCTTATTGTAGATTGCTTAGATCTCGATATGCCAAATGTAATCACATAAAATATACAGTAAAAGCTAGTGTGATGTGTGTGGCCACAACTAGTCTGACTACCCGTCCTCATATAACATATCAAGGATGCACCATCTTACCAGATTAACCATTCGACTGACCAATGCAGTGTGGGAAGAAAGAAGTATTGAGACTGCGTATCGAAGCAATTGATGCCATGGACTCCTTCGTAGAACCTTGTAAGTGAAAAAGAAGTAGCAGTGTGCTTGTACAAAGAGCTAGCGTAAGTTCAGTTACCCGCTTCTCGAAATTTTAGTTAGCCACTTATTGCAAAATTGTTCAATTACGTTACTTTACTTAATTTAGTTTGCTACTGATTACATAATGCCATAGCCTGTTAATCCTATTATGGACTGTGCCTATCTATGTGTTTGATACTTACTGTTAAGAATTACCTATTTGCCTGAACTTAAATAGCTACTTAAGAACGTAGATAGCTGGTCATATGTACGTCTAGGGTGCAGCAGAATTCACGTGTAATTTACGTTCTGATACCCTATTTGTTTAAATGGTTTGCTGTTATCACTTGTAGCACTAGTAATGTTTGCATGTTCATAGATAGACATCTGTCAGGTTTATATGAGGGACACCGTCTTTTTTTAACTTATATATGTGTTGCAATCATTTTGCTTACATCAAAGAAATTTACAGATGTCTGTGTTGCTGGTAAACGGTACCGACTTGTTACTTTAATACATTTCCAAGAACTTGTTAGTTTTACATCTAGAACGACAAACATATGTCATTAGATTCATCATGAGATGTAGTTTCATATGATGTATCTTTGGTATTGTAGATATAAATAATATTTGCGTAAACCTAGTCAAAGTTTCCGAAGTTTGACTTCTACAAAAATTATATGCACTGCATTATCGAGCGGATAGCATATCTCTTTCCCCCTCTCAGCTATCTGACGCACCACTTAGCCATATCAGGGCTCCTCTATCTCTCTCAAACTTTATATCTCCCTGGTTCACACATACACATATGTCGCTCGCACTACATAGACCCATCTAGCACTTTCCGTCCTTGTTCTCTCTCTATGTGACACGCACCCCCCTAAGTACCATAGTCCCTCACTCCATCATAGGCGCAAGCACTCCCCACTAAGTATGACTATCTCTCACTATCCATGAGGAACACATGTATTGTCTCCTTCCATCCATACTTATATCTCGATATCTCTTAGGGCATCTTCTATCGCGCACACACCTTGTCACTCGATCTCCCACCCATGCAGTCCCATCACGATCTCTAGGGGATCTCTCTGTCACAAACATACACTCTCTCCTCCCCATGTCTGCATTTTCTCCATTCGTCTCTCTTGACATCTCTCCCTTGTTTGTCAGACCTCTCTTCGCCACATGCTAGGGGTCTTTCTCTCTCGGTTGCAAACAACCACACACTATTTCTTCACCTCGCTTCCGCTGTCGAAGATGCAAGTGTGATATGTTTGCATAAGACACACACGCTTTTTCTCCACTTTATCATGTGTTGTACATGTCTCTTTCACACATGCACACACACTTTTGCACTCACTCTTTATATTTCACACACACTCTCTCTCTCTAATTAGGTACTGTGTAATGTCCATAAGCACATGGATGTTTTGAAAAGTCAAACCTCAGAAAAGTTTGACCAGGTATATGTGGAGAATTTTTTTTACATCTGGAACAATCATTAGATTCATCATAACATGTACTTACTTCATACCATCATTTATCTTTCGTATTGTAGATATAAGTAATTTATTTATAAACTTGGTCAAAGTTTCAAAGTTTGACTATAAAAAATATATAGGAACTACATTATCGAACAGAGGGAGTAGCTCCTTCTCCCGTTCTCTACTATCTCTCACTGGCCTCCCCTCTCACTCAAAATCTCTACACTGAGGGATTATATGGTCATTATGTCAAAATATAGCTCCATATATTGTTTACTTGACTGGTCAACCAGTCCACATGTTGCCTTGTCAGCTCGTGTTCTCTATCTTCGTGTGCTGGACCATGTGGTAGTGGGTCAAAATAGGTAAACTAGAGGCACATCTAACACACGGTGAAGTAAACAAAGTTGAAACCACTCGTGGTAGCATCTTGCACACTAGTAAATTGAGGGCATAGTTCTTCTGTATGAAGGACGCACTCGCGCACACTTCACCACTGCGCAGCGGCTTGCACACAAGGACGCACTCGCGCACACCCAACACACAATACACAGCAGCACACGTGTACACCAGCGTCGCCGCCGGCTGAGATGGACGGCGAGGCAGCGAACAAGCGAAGGGGGCTCAAGCCAAAACAGCATTCAGCGAGCCCGGACTTCATCAGCAGCCCCCCCCAATGACATATTGCTCGTTATCATCGGCCTCCTCTCCACCAAATCTGCTAGGCGGACCACCCTGCTCTCCTAGCAGTGGCGCCCCTCTAGCGCCGCGTCCCCCTCAACCTCACCGTTGACAGCTGCCTCTGCCACAAGGATTGCAAACGCATGGCTGCAGTCTCCAAGATCCTTTAATCGCACCCTGGGCCAGCCAGACGCCTTGACATCCACATGTTCAGTACCAATTGCAAGGTCCAACCCAAGTTCAACGAGTGGTTCTTATCCCTCGCCCTAGATCAGCTCAAGGAGTTCAGGTTGAAGCTGGACGATGTCGCTCTTTGCCGCCGTCCGTGCTCCGCCTCACTCCAACGCTGCGCCGCGCCAGCTTCAGCTCCTGCTATTTCCCCCAGATTAATGCCGCAATCGCCCTTCTTCTCCCTCAACCCAAGCAGCTCGACCTCTTTAATGTTGGCATCTTGAAGAAGGCTATGGTGCACCTTCTCTTCAACTGTATTGCGCTCGAGTACCTTCGTCTTCGGCAAATCCACGGGTTCAGTAGCCTCCACATCGCCTCGATGGATCTCTGATGGATTTATGTGTCTTGCTGGCCCGCAACAAGACATCAATTGGGAAGAGATCACTCCAGCCGTTCCATGTTATGGTCATTGAGAATGCACCTTTCCATGAGAGATTGCTTGTATCTGATCTAGAAGGTCCATAAAAAATTAGGGTCATTGACGCGCCAAAATTGACGGTGTTGGTGTACTCGTCTGCAAAATTCTCCGAACTCTTTATTAGATCCATAATCATTCAAGTACAACACTCATCTTCTTCAACGTCTTCTTGAAATTCACATTTTTAAATTTCTTTTTGATGTATTTATGACTATCATCCAGAAAATAATCCCCACAAGCTTGACACAGTCCATGCGCATAGTGAAGATCTTGGCAAGGAAATCTATCGCGCCCCAATCTGGATCAAGTTGTTGGATTCCTTACATGCTTTCCGTGCACAGAGAAGCTACTCATCGAGGCGAAACATCTTTCCTATTAGTAAACGGTAATCACATCGTAGCTCAATTGTTTCATAATTTTCCCAAATTATGATGACAATTGTAGTGTTCAAAACTACATCTATGCACTGCAGTGAAAGAAATAGTATCGTACTAGTACTACATTAGTAGTACTACTACCAGTCTAGCACCACCATCTAGATTTAGTAGAACTACCACGTCCATCTGGATTTAGTATTTGACTAGCAATATCCAATAATGCATGTCACAAAAAATATACTACTCCCTCTATAAATAAATACATGGAGTATTGTTTTATTCGGTTTTGAACATAGTTCTCGATGATATTATACACTCTCCCTTCCGGTAGATTACTCAAATCTGAAGTCTCATCAATCAGATTGCTATTGTACTCACCGAGCGCTCAACTTGGTAAGCTACCAACAAAAAAATGCAATCAAAGACTACTATTGTACTCCCTCCATACTGGTGCATTAGTCACGTTCTGAAAACCAAATAATCCCAAAACTTTTAGGCGCGGTGCATTAACTACCCACCTCATTCCCTGTTTTTTTGCCACGAAAAAAGAAATCATCTAATAGGAGACGTGGGGTGCGTATGCATTCAATGACTTGAGACTACTTAGGATAACATTTTTGGTTACATGCATTTACATTTTATTAGTTAAATCAAATGTCAAAACTTGGCACAAAATCCAAATTGGACCAATAAACCAGTAAACATCAAAGTTCTCTCGTTTTGCCCCAACTTGGTCTCGGTGAGATGACTATACTGCACCGCCACAGAGGGAGGGCAGAGGAGTGGATGACCAACACACACGTGAATGCAACGCAGTCTACACTTCTCATATAAAGGCTCCCCACCAGTCTAATCTATGAAATCCTGCGCACCTACGCACCTTAACCAAATGCAAGAGTGATCACTCCAATCGCAACATCAGTTGACTAGAAGCTAGACCCATGGAGGCGATGAGCGCAAGCATCACCTGGCTATACCAGATGGTCCACGACCCCAGCCTACGGCCTGGCACCAAGGAACGTCATCAGGTCGTGCTTGAGGCCACCAGGACGAGAGGCCTCTTGGATGACAACTGTGTCTCCTTGTTGGACGAGGTCCTCGTCGACTTCCTCAACAAGTTCACCATCGTCAAGAGCTCATGGACGACCTTGACGTACGCCTCCAGCCCATGCGCCAGGCTCTGCGATGCCCACCACCCTAAATGGCCTCTATGGTGACAACCTCTTTGATGCACTGGTGGCCCTGCGAATGCCCGCCGTCGCGTGGGAGAATGTACACCTCGAGGTCGCACTCGCTATGCAGCGGCTGGCGCAGCAAGACACCATCGGCATAATCACCCACATCTATGCGCAAATCGTCCACAAGGACTACTATGTGCAAGAGGAGGACGATAGGATGCTGGCCTTCTTGGAACGTTGGGCAACCTTGGACGACATTGTCCAGAAGCACGTTGAGCTCGCCGCCAACACCACTGCTCCTCACACGTCGGTTGGTGACCTGGTGCACTAGGGCATGAGGATGTCGTCGATGGATCTGTATGTATATTTATCTTTCCGTCAAATCCATGTAGTAGTATATTATACTAGCAATTATCTTACCTTTCGCATCAACTTCATAATTTTCATACGTACTCCATGCACGAATCGCGCTAGAACCAAACTTCTCATCACTCTAGGGAAAATCATTATTTCTATGTATCGGTCGCGCCATGGAGCAGAACCAAATTTTACAAGTTACAAGTTCAAAACGAAAAGCCTGCCGTGTTGATGTCGCACCCCCACACGGTTGGTCTGGCATGCCGCTCAAGGGGGAATGTGTGTTGTGTTGCATTTTCACTTACAAGTGGGACCGCAGTTGAGCAAACCGACTATCGGCAAACCCCCACCCTACCCACCATGCGATGGTTGAAAACATAGGATGGAGAAGAGATGGTTGTAGCACCGACTTCAAGAAAATTGGTGTCAGATGCGACTCGTGTGGGTGGCGTGCGCCATACTGCTAGACATGAATGCTAGTTATGGCCCATGCCACCCCACTATATCAAGGTGCTGGTTACGTAGAGCGAACACATTATCTTTCCAGGAGTACGGTACACCACTAGTACTACTCACATCGTTGCAAAATTCCCTGGAGTCCATTCTTAGCCCACCTCTCTCTCTCTTCTCAGCCAGCCAGCAGACGCACGGAGCCCATCATCTGTTTGGTCACATGCAGTCCCACATGTCAGTGAAAACGCAAGATGACCCACTGAATGTGCACATCTTTCACCTCGACATGCTGGTGATGAAAAACAAATCCAATAAAGATCTTTGGTGGCCGCTTTTGGAGTTACTCAAGCGTAAGATTCTATTTCTAGCTTAACCCAAGATGCATATCATGTGGCTTCAACTAGCACTCCATTTTCTTGCATGACACGACCTGGATGCTGGATATCCCATGTGTCGGAAAAAGGAGGAGGAACTTGGGCAAATCTTCTCCACATTTAGACCGGAGGAGTAGTAAACATGGCAAGCCCTATGCCTACATATATGTACAAGCCCACCTCACGCAGTCACGCTATCACCATATTTCTTGGTCTCCGTGTGACATCTAGCTCTAGTTGATCTAACTAGAACTTACTATTATGCTAGCATACTCCACCATTAGGTTGGCTCTATGTGACGTGGCAACTTCATATAACCGGATGTTGTCTATACTACTATGGTACTCACACCCCAAGAAGTGAGTCGAAAATCATTCATAAATTGAGTTTATGACATGCATATGCAAATGTACCATTCATTACACAAAACAAGTCATCAACAGACAATGACAAAGAGGATACATGTTGGATTATAGATTATTTCCAACAAAACATTCTGGTAGATACTAAAGTTTTCATCACACAACAAATAACAAGAAATGAAATGAACTTCAGCTCAACCAATCCTCGGCATTGGAAACGCTTGCTTTGAACCATAGGTAAGCCTATGGGAAGGGCCAGCTATTGTCAATATCGAGACCAATGCAAGACTGATCATCCAGGCTGAAGCGGCCTATATCAGGACACATATTGTGATAGCCAGGGTAGGGAACCATAGAAATGTCTGATGTATAGATACAATTGCTTCTCATAAATGGTAGTAATGTTGTGTCAACAATAGCTGGATCACCTTTCACCATCATTGGATAGTTTCGTCCAAGGAAGAGCGAGTTTCCCCAAGGCTATCAATACTGAACCAGGGAGAAGGTGTTGGCGCTAGCACACTAGTATCCATCCCGAATACCCTGCAACGGATGTTGGAATAGTTTTGGAGAGTGCGACCATGGGAGACAACACCTGCTTCCTTAGTAACATCAGTAGTGCGCTGTATACAGACAAGAAGAGGTGATCCATCAGAATAAGTTGCCATGCGCCACTGAGTATATAGGTCCTGCTCGTCCCCATGCTCGTGATCATCACCATCGTCATCTCCCTGTTTGTTATAATTTTTTTCAAGTACAGGTGGTGGAATGTTCATAGGACCTTGGAAACACAAGAAGGTTAATTAGTAAAGGCAAACTAGCTAACCCGCATGCATATGGATGAAACAATTATAATTACGGTGGAAGACAAATGTACTGAAACCATAAGGATTCCATGCAAAAACACTGCCATGAGTGGTGGCAGCAAACACAAGACGCTCATATTCAAATGCATCATAGTACTCATCCGTCTACAGAAATTGTTTTTTGAGCAATTTCCATCGAGACGTGGAAGTAAGAACGACAACAAGCTTGTCGAAGATAGAAATAACTTCATAGCTCGTGTAATCCCAGGAGCGGTTAGGAACTCAACAAATTGCTATCTTCTGTAGATGACAGTGACCATGATCGTATTTGAACGTACGTAGATCATCTGTGTGCTCAACCCCCAGGCACTCTGAGATTTTTGGAAGTGGAATCCTCTACCAAGTGTACACATTCAGAAGTTTCCACTTGCAGTTGTACCCAATATAAACAACCCAATCTCCATTTGCCCCTGCCCAGGCCTTACCCTTAAGCGATGGCATCTTAACATCATGCGTATCATTATCAAGCGGCATCAACTTGCACAAGGCGAGGCTTCCGACGTTTGCGTGCGAGCCAGTAGGGTCATGGCGAAGAAGATAGGGGAGATCAAACCACTCATGAACCATTGGGTTCTTTGTAATGATGTTATTAGTTGAGTCAAGAATGGTCTTGAACAAACCTGCCATGGTAGCCGAGGTGATGACGTCGCACCGATCAATGAGTTCCTCCACCACATCATCTTTCAGATCGGGACAACAATAACAGGGTAATTTCTGGCCTGTTCCCTCCACGGAGAATAGGATCGAACAATGGCAGAAGGAAGGGTGAAGGAAAATGGAGGAGGTAGGAAGAGCGTGCGACAACAGTTCCAAATCGAGAGGGAAAGACGAAGAGGCGGTGGACGGTTGCCACGGTACAAGAAGAGGTGCCCCGACCTACATAGACGTCCGTTTGGAAATTGTACAAAAGGACTTGCCGTCATCTCACTGACATGTTGGAACGGGACCACATGTCAACGAAACATGGTGTGTCATTTGTCGTGCAAAATGCGATCTGGCCACATTGGCCCGAGGTGCCACATTATTTCTCGAATTTATTTTTTATTGGCGTTCCATTCAGTTTGAAGCATGAATAACTGGTACTGTATGCGGAGAAAATATAAACTACTCTGCCACTACTCCACCTCTAGTACTAGTATCAAAAAATATATATAGGTTGGAGCTTCATCGCTTTCTTGCTAAGGGATGCCCACTTGCTTCTCACACAATCACCCTCTCTCCAGACCTAAAAAATACGGTCTCTCTCTCCCTCCTCACCGGTGGTCACAGATCGACCGAGGAAGAAAAGGACGTGCAACATTGACGCACTCATTGTCAGCGAGCGAGGTCACGCACTAACGACAA
This sequence comes from Triticum dicoccoides, assembly GCF_002162155.2. Taxonomy (NCBI): domain Eukaryota; kingdom Viridiplantae; phylum Streptophyta; class Magnoliopsida; order Poales; family Poaceae; genus Triticum; species Triticum dicoccoides. Next base: position 95,416,394 of record NC_041389.1, on the reverse strand, counting down.
GGCCGTCCTCTTAGACCTTGCTCCCGCGTGGGATGGCCTCTATCCCCAAGCTTTCTACCTTAGTGTGTCCAGAGGACGACGACCACGAGCGAAACCACTTCTCACCGACCCTCAGGTATGCTACTTTTCTACCCTTGTTCTATTGCCCCATCTGCCACGTTGATGCATGTGGATAATTTTCCACTCCACCATCTTCCCAATTTACTATCCTCTGCTCTTCTGGTCATGCAGACGAAAAGCTTAATTTGCACTATTAAAGGAAACCCTACTTCATGCAGACTAATCCATGTCTGGGTTGAATAAGGAAAGGAAGGGAGAAATTACCATTGAAGAGACTAGGCATCGAACCCGCATCTAGGTTGAAAAGGGTAAAATCAGTAGCTAAGGAAGGATTCTTGTGTCTCTTGGTTGACAAGGGTGAAAAAGGGTAGAAAGGTATGATAACGCAATAGAGAATGACCGGGTTGATTAGTTTGTTGTCCTCACATAGGAAAAATGTGGCTAAAGAGAACAAAAATGGGACGTAATTAACATATCCTGCATGGATATTTGTTGCTCTGGCCAACCATACCTCCCTCACCACTCTATGCATCCGTGGAGGTACATCGTACCGGTGCACCCACTATTCGAATGGGCCCCCCATGCTCTTATTGCCACTTTTTGCTATTAGTATAATGCTAGCGGTAAAGTCAAGCAATGCTACTGCTAAAGTGCTGCCACATTTAACTAATCCCGCACTCAGTCTAATGCCACCGATAAATTTAAGCAATGCCATTTAATGTCACTGGATTATTTCAGGGTTAGCTATTGATTGTGGATGTATTAAAGATTTTTCAGCTAAAGCATTCTAATGCTGTTGCACAGCCAGTATACCAACGATGAAACTTGTTACTACTTTTACATTTTTGCAGTATTAATGCTTATAGATTACATACCTCACTTTCATGAGATAAGTCAATTTTTATGTACAGTGTCACCAAAATGCCAAGGCACTCATGTCATTTATTTTGGTTAAACTGCACAAAAAACTATGAAGACAAGAGGAAAGGTCAAGAGTGGGTACCTCCTCCTCCGGCTATTCTCTTGATTCGTTCGATAAATTTTTTATGTTTGATCGATTATCAAGATTGGAATAGCAATTTTGAGGTCCTCTCAAGTTCGAAATGATATTTACCTTGCAGGCACATGGTTTGCAATTTTTTATACTGTCATTAGTTAATAATGATAGTTACCTTCAGACTTTTGTATTTGGTTTACTACTGTTGCACAACTAGTATACCAATGCTGAAACTTGTTACCTTTACATTTTGTACTATTAGTGCTTATAGAAATCTTCCAGCGCTAGCTTATGGAAATCTATTTAGTAAAACCATTATATTATACCCCGTAATAAAAAACCTACTCCACTGTTGCACTAGCCACTGGATTAGTGTATATTTGTACTATTCGGATGGTGTTGCATTAGCGTATGGACATTTATAAAGTGTGGCAAGCTTTCCTAGATATGTGCTCAAGAAAACTACTACCCGCCTTTCTAAATACTAGATGTTTGGGTACTTTATATTGATCTGCGAAAACGTCTTATATTGAGGAATAGACAGTGTAGAGTTCACTCAAATTATCCCGGTAAAGCTAGTCATGCCTTTGTTAAAATTAAGGTTCATTATGTTATCGGAGGAGGTGTGTATGTTTGTCTTTAATGCGTGTCGATTACATACCTGACATCATGATGTAATGTTAAGTCATTTCTTTTTGTACAGCGTCACTGAATTGTCATGGCGGTGATGGCATTTTATTTTAGTTGAACTGCACAAAATATGCTTAAAAGAAGAGGAAAGGCCAGGAATGGTTCAGTTTTTAAGAAAATACTATGTATGCCTTCGTGACATCAGCCGATGTTGCCTTATTTATTCCTTCAAACAAGTGGTTAGAAACAGTCTTGCTACCTTTCCCATTACGAAATTGGAATGCTTATATTTGTGAGTCTATGCTTCAACTAGTGCCACTTTTATAACAATCACACTTTCAATATCTATGCAAACAGGGATGCTCGATTTTAGTGGAATTGCACAAAAAGTCCAAATGGTTCAACATTAGGAGCATGTTTTCTTCCAAACAATTATATCCAGTTGGTGGCACTATGTGTTGTTCATTACGAAGGTACATGGTTTGCTACTATCTCGCTACTCTTTTTGTACTGTCATTAGATAGTAACGTTAGTGGTTCACATGTGAATTTATTGGCAGGGTGGACCTACATTGGAGGTGCAGGACATGATACAATGATTGGATGCTCAATTTCGGTTGTATAGATTTCACCTCTTCCATCACTACAGAGATGGATATCCTTGGTCTGATGAAGAATAGGTGCTATATTTCTGCTCTGTACCAGCAAATCAATTCAGTACGAAATTGTCCAGGGCAAAACATGACAGTATGAAATTGTCTAGTGCAAAATATGACAGATGCTAAGCAGAAGAGACGTGTTTAAACCGAAAATACAAGGTGGGGTATATGTTTTCTAGCTGCTTGATATTTGTGCAGATAGATGTCTGCCCGTTGCTATTTGGCAAACAAATAAAGTGACCGCAATTTTGGTGGAACTGCACAAGAGAATAGTATAGTCACTGTATGCAATGCAATTTGAAAATAGACACAGAAAGATTGGATAGCCACTTCATGGACTGCACAAAAGTTGTACTGTACTATTTATTGGCCAACACTAGGTACTTCATGCTTTGGTCTGATTATAAAATGGGCATCATTTTGCCTAAGTTAAAGTTTGTATTCCAAAAATAGTCTCACCGTGTGAACGAGAGAAGACCAAACCATATTGAAGTGGATGTTCCTCCATCACGTGTGGTTCATTCTCATGGTTCTAGCTATTGGTGAAACCACTTACGTTTGCAAGAGGAATTGTAGACTTCATAAACAAATTTTTCTTTCACTCTGTGCTGAATGTTGGCCCAGAGAAGCATCCATGTTAGTAAGAAGAACATATGTTTTTGTAGATCTTTGCTTTTGGAGCTACATATTTGTATATGATCTGTGAATCATTGAGATGCACTAACATGTTGATTTTATGTATGGGAATCGTATTAGTTGGTTGTGAATTTGGGATACTAATGTGAACATATTACAATGCCAGGCCCGGGAGTCTCATGTGAACATTTCGAAAGGATCGACTCTTACTACTATGCACAACATGATCCTTAGTTTTGTGTTCTTAGTGTTTAAAATTTACTAGCAGTTCCTTATTCCTGTTCACTCAGTGTTTACAAGTTACTGATCGATCACTAGCTAGCCTACTAATACGCTCCTGGCAGTTTTAGTTGTGACGCAACATCCTAAGTGGCAGATTTTTGAATAAAAATGCCTACCTCTGAAGAAGCTAACATGTTGTTCTGAAGAAAATGACATGCGAATCTGAAGAAACTACCAGCAAAATTGTTCGCAAATGCCTTATCTCCCAGCGAACATTCATCCGTTGTTGCGATCCTACACATACACTATCCGACCGACTCGATTCTACGCAAATAACCAGGGGATCACACATGTACCTCATCTAGATGAATCGAGCGCACTTGTTTGACCGTCATGCCGACGTGCGGCCCAACACGGACGGGACACACCACTGATAGGACAGGACGGGATGTCACAATCATAATTCCAGTTTTTTGTAGTTTTCCATGGCAAGCTGGCATGCTAAGCCATGCCTACTTATGCATTGAATTCCGGTGACAATGATGACCGTCGCGTTTCCCACGACACATTGGTTCACCTACCTTCCGCCTATAATTACTAGTTCCCGGCATTCTCCGATGGCACCATCACGCAACTCGCCCTATCCTCATCAGCCCCCACCGGCCCAACGTTGCTCACCACTTGTCCTCGCTCTCATCACGTCCGGCATGCCCCCACCCGTCCGCAATAGGCGATGTTGGAAGCGGTCACCGCCAGAACTAGTGTTCGGTTTTTCACCAGAAGGCAGATGGAGGGAGGAGGCATTCGATTGGTCTTTATATGGAAATGCGGAGTATGAGGACTTGTTGGAGCACGACTGCCTGGCGGAGGAGCAGCGTATCACTGATTTGCGCTGCCAGTGGGGCATGGAGCATCAGTGCACCGATGCTCTGAGTCGCGAGTAGAGCGCCCGCAACTGGGCCGACTACATGGAGGCTGGCGCCCAACAAATAGCCCTGGAGGTTGTCGGGCCTGCACGACTTCATGACGCTGAATTTTACTACCAGCTCGTCAAGTGGGTTTCCCGCTTAGAAGCCGAAGCTTCGGTGGACCACGCCCGCATGGAAAGGGCCAACGCGTGCGAGCAACACGCCCTATCGCACCTCTGGCAAGTCCGAGGTGAGGAGGAGGACGTCAGTGCCGGTGTTTAGCGTGTACAACAGATGGCGGCCGACATTGTCTTACTAGCTAAGAGTAAGTTAGTACTTGTACACTACTAGAGTATTAGTGGGAGTAGATAGTTAACTTGACTATGATGGTTGTCAATGTGGAAGTTCAGTACTCTTTATCTAGATCAGACCTGTTACTTTGCTCTGAATGCTGAACTTTCCATTTGAATGTATGGAATGGGCTGTTATTTTTTAAAATGGGTTGTATTTGTCCACCACGGGTTTAGAGGATGACTTGTGGGCCTACTAGGTTGACGCGTACACAATCAGGAGATGATTGTACATGGAGATGATGACAGCAAGGACCCACGAGGGTCATGGCAGTACGTAGGCAAGTGGCTCCTTAGTTCAAGCCAAAAAATGGTTCCTCCTAATGGATTTCTGACATCTGGGTCCCATGCCATTGTCAACGTAGTTAATAAATGAGAGAATTGCACAACTAGTGGCTAACACCAGGGATCCAGCAGCTCGCCCAGTTATTTTTGTTTTTGAGATAGAAGTAGGGTGTCAACTGGGCTATGTAGGGCACTCTGGCCTGTCCAGCCAGCCTTTTCTTTTATGTTTACCACAAGACCAGCCCAGTAGTTTTTTCTTTCTCAAAATGGCTCGCCCGGTTTTTTATTCTTTTTCAGAATACCCAACCGAGGCCTACTTGCTTTGTTAGCCCTGCTGGGCTGCAAATCTTTTAAGACGAGAAGAGCTTCATTCGGCTTGCCCAGAAAATGGGCTATCAGTAATGAGAAATGGGCTGTACATTTTTAAAGCACATCAAATTGGCAATTAGTTTCAAATTTCTTTTTTTCATTTTGAGATTTTAAATTCCATTGATTTTTATGCATGAACAATTATTTGGATTCTATATTGATATAAATTTATTTGAAAAATTAGTTTGAATGTGACCCGAAATTTCGGGATTAAAAACAGTTCGTACCGCATCGAAATATGCAAAATTTCTTATAATTTTTTAACCGTGGCCACAATATGGGTTGTAATGCTAACAAAAAGAATACGGGCTCCAAAAACCCTTAAGAATTAGCAAATGGGTTGTAAGTTATTAGAAATAATGGCAGATGGGTTGTATGTTGTTTTCCATAGATTTGAGGTTGACTTGTGCACCTACTATAGGTTGACGCGTACGCTTTCCCAAAAAAGGTCGACACACATGCTATGCCATGTCAACTTAGTCGATGCACGAGAGCAGTGACTATTGGATGTCCATCCAATGGCCATCATGCTTCTTCAATCTATGCTCTTCCTGCTCCAGCCTGTCAAACAAGCGCCGACAGGACTGCCTCCTCCCTCATCCCATGGCTGGTTGTGCTGCCACGCGGGCCTCACCGCCCAACCCTACTCCCATTGCTGTCTTGGCCATCCCTCTACTCACCCACACCTGCTGTTATTCTCCGGCGACGGTAGACGAACCAGTAAACCCTCGTACTCCCCTCCGCATGGGAAACAACTACCGATTCTTCCCTAGCTCTGTGTCTTTCCCTTCCTAGGCATTTCCGTCATCCACCGCCCTAGTGCTCTCGGCACGGCATGGTCGCCGTGGTCAATCAACGACATCCATCAGAAGTGGACTGTATGTGGAGAGGCTAACAGCTGGGTCCATGGCCATATGCAAGGAAACGCCTCCTTATTACGTGCAAAATAATGATTCCTCCACATGACAGCTTGGACCCACTGGAAGGGCCTCTGTACTTCATGAAAAAAGCGTTCCCCCCGCTGATAGCTTGGACCCACCAGTTGTATCTTCGCATGCAAGGAAGTGCCTCCTTATTACGCACAAAAAATGAATACTCCCACTACTAGCTGGGACCCACCATAGTGGGAGGCTGACTTGTGGGCCTACTAAGTTGATGCGGATGGAGGGCTTTGTCAACTTAGTCAATATGAACGATTCTAGCTCCAGTGATCGTACATTGTCCATCCAACGGCCGTAGTGCTTCTTCAACCTCTGGTCTTCTTGATCTAGCCGCCCAAACCAGCGCTGGTCGTGCCGCCTGCTCCTGCTTCCCATGGCCGGCTATGCTGGCGCATAGGCCTCTCCACGCCACCCTACTCCAACCTCTGACTAGGCCATCCCTCTACTCACCCACAACGCCTGTTATTCTACGGCGATGGCAGCCTCACACCGCAGCTGAATCAGACAACCCTCATACTCCTCTCCGCGTGGGCATCCACTGTCGCATCTTCCCCGGCTCCGTGTCGTCCCCTTCCTAGGCCTTGCCGTCGTCCACCATCTTGGTGCTCTCGGTGCAGCATGGTAAATGTGGTCAAGGAACAACTTCCATCAGAAGAGAACTGTACGTGGAGGGGCTGACAGCTGGGTCCACGGCTGCAGCAAGGAAGTGCCTCCTTATTATGCACAAAATAATGATTCCTCCACTTGACAGCAGGGTCCCACGGGATGGGCCACCGTATTTTGTGAAAAAAGTTTCCCCCCTTGACTGCTAGGACCCATCAACTACATCTTCGCACGCAAGGAAGTGCACCCATATTACGGGAAAAAAATGATTCTCCCCCTGGCAGCTGGGACTGATAACCCACAAGTATAGGGGATCGCAACAGTTTTCAAGGGTAGAGTATTCAACCCAAATTTATTGATTCGACACAAGGTGAGCCTAAGAATATTCTCAAGTATTAGCAGTTGAGTTGTCAATTCAACCACACCTGGATAACTTAGTATCTACAGTAAAGTATTTAGTAGCAAAGTAGTGTGGAAGTAACGGCGACAGTAGCAATTTTGTAGTAATTGTAACAGTGGCAACGGCAAAGTAACTAAGCAAAGAGCAATATGTGAAAAGCTCGTAGGCATTGGATCAGTGATGGATAATTATGTCGGATGCGATTCCTCATGTAATAGTTATAACATAGGGTGACACAGAACTAGCTCCAGTTCATCAATGTAATGTAGGCATGTATTCCGAATATAGTCATACATGCTTATGGAAAAGAACCTGCATGACATCTTTTGTCCTACCCTCCCGTGGCAAAGGGGTCCTATTGGAAACTAAGGGATACTAAGGCCTCCTTTTAATAGAGTACCAGACCAAAGCATTAACACTTAGTGAATACATGAACTCCTCAAACGACGGTCATCACCGAGAGTGGTCCTGATTATTGTCACTTCGGGGTTATCAGATCATAACACATAATAGGTGACTATAGACTTGCAAGATAGGATCAAGAACTCACATATATTCATGAAAACATACTAGGTTCAGGTCTGAAATCATGGCACTCGGGCCCTAGTGACAAACATGAAGCATAGAAAAGTCATAGCAACATCAATCTTAGAACATAATGGATACTAGGGATCAAACCCTAACAAAACTAACTCGATTACATGGTAAATCTCATCCAACCCATCACCATCCAGCAAGACTACGATGGAATTACTCATGCATGGTGGTGAGCATCGTGAATTGTTGATGGAGGATGGTTGATGATGACGACGGTGATGGATCCCCCTCTCCGGAGCCCCGAACGGACTCTAGATCAGCCCTCCTAAGAGAGTTTAGGGCTTGGCGGCGGCTCCATATCGTAAAACACGATGAATCTTTCTCTCTGATTTTTTTCTCCCTGAACGTGAATATATGTAGTTGGAGTTGAGGTCGGTGGAGCTTCAGGGGGCCCACGAGGCAGGGGCGCTGCCTAGGGGGGGAGGGGGGCGCCCCCACCCTCGTGGACAGGGTGTGGGCCCCTGGTGCTGATTCTTTCGCCAGTATTTTTTACTAATTCCAAAAAGTTGCTCCTTGGATTTTCAGGTCATTCTAACAACTTTTATTTCTGCACAAAAATAACACCATGGCAGTTTTGCCGAAAACAGCGTCAGTCCGGGTTAGTTCCATTCAAATCATGCCAGTTATAGTCCAAAACTAGGGCAAAAGTGTTTGGAAAAGTAGATACGACGGAGACGTATCAACTCCCCCAAGTTTAAACCTTTGCTTGTCCTCAAGGAATTCAGTTGACACACTGAAAGTGATAAAGAAAAACTTATACAAACTCTGTTTGCTCTTGTTGTTGCAAATATGTAAAGCCAGCATTCAAATGTTCAGCAAAGATTATGAACTAACCACATTCACAATAACACTTAGGTCTCATGTTTACTCATATCAATGGCATAATCAACTAGCGAGCAATAATAATAAATCTCGGATGATAACACTTTCTCAAAACAATCATAATATGATATAACAAGATGGTATCTCGCTAGCCCTTTCTAAGACAGCAAAACATAAATGCAGAGCACCTTTGAAGATCAAGGACTGACTAGACATTGTAATTCATGGTAAAAGAGATCCATTTATAGTCATACTCAATATAAATTAATAGTAATGTATGCAAATGACAGTGGTGCTCTCCAACTGGGCTTTTTAATAAGAGGATAATGACTCAACATAAAAGTAAATAGATATGCCCTTCGCAGAGGGAAGCAGGGATTTGTAGAGGTGCCAGAGCTCGATTTTGAAACAGAGATAAATAATATTTTGAGCGGTATACTTTCATTGTCAACATAACAACTGAGAGATCTCGATATCTTCCATGCTACACACATAATAAGTGGTTCCCAAACAGAATGGTAAAGTTTATACTCCCCCTCCACCAACAAGCATCAATCCATGGCTTGCCCAAAACAACGGGTGCCTCCAACTAACAACAATCCTGGGGGAGTTTTGTTTGTAATTATTTTGATTTGAGCATGGGACGGGGCATCCCAGTTACCACCATTTTCTCATGAGTGAGGAGCGGAGTCCACTCCTCTTGAGAATAACCCACCTACGGACAGCCCTAGTTGATGCATGAGCTGTTCGAGTATACAAAACAGAATTTCATTTGAAGGTTTGGAGTTTGGCACATACAAATTTACTTGGAACGGCAGGTAGATACCACATATAGGAAGGTATGGTGGACTCATATGGAATAACTTTGGGGTTTAAGGATTTTGTATGCACAAGCAGTATTCCCACTTAGTACAAGTGAAGGCTAGAAAGAGACTGGGAAGCGACCAACTAGGGAGCGGCAACAGTCATGAACATGCATTAAAATTAATCAACACTGAGTGCAAGCATGAGTAGGATATAATCCACCATGAACATAAATATCGTGAAGGCTATGTTGATTTTGTTTCAACTACATGCGTGAACATGTGCCATGTCATGTCACTCGAATCATTCAAAGGAGGATACCACCCTATCATACCACATCACAACCATTTTAATAGCATGTTGGCACGCAAGGTAAACCATTATAAACTCCTAGCTAATTAAGCATGGCATAAGCAACTATAATCTCTAATTGTCATTGCAAACATGTTTATTCATAATAGGCTGAATTAGGAATGATGAACTAATCATATTTACAAAAACAAGAGAGGTCGAGTTCATACAAGCTTCTCTCATCTCAATCAGTCCATCATATATCGTCATTATTGCCTTTCACTTGCACGGCTGAACGGTGTGGATAATAATAATAGTGCACATGCATTGGACTAAGCTGGAATGTCTAAGCATTCAATTCAAGGGAGAAGACAAGGTAATATGGGCTCTTGGTTAAATCAACAATAATGCATATGAGATCCACTCAACATTTCCATCATGGTCTTCTCCTTTCGACCCCCAAAGAAAAGAAAAGAAATAAAACTATTTACACGGGAAAGCTCCCAACAAGCAAAAGAAGACCAAGAAATCTTTTTGGGTTTTCTTTTAATTACTACTACTACTGGCATGGAAAGTAAATTGGCTAAAAGCTACAACTAATTTTTTTGGTTTTCTTAAGGTTATTCAAACACACAAGAAGAAAGCAAGAAAAAGAATATAAACTAGCATGGATAGTACAAGGGAAAAGTATGAGCACCGATGAGGGAGTCCTCGATTAGGGGGTGTCCGGATGACCAGACTATAACCTTTGGCCGGACTCCTGGACTATGAAGATACAAGACTGAAGACTTCGTCCCATGTCCGGATGGGACTTTCCTTTGTGTGGAAGGCAAGCTTGCCGATACGGATATGTAGATCTCCTCCCATTGTAACCGACTCTGTGTAACCCTAGCCCTCTCCGGTGTTTATATAAACCGGAGGGTTTTAGTCCGTAGGATGCACAACAATCATACCATAGGCTAGCTTCTAGGATTTAGACTCTCTGATCTCGTGGTAGATCTACTCTTGTACTACCCATATCATCAATATTAATCAAGCAGTAGGGTTTTACCTCCATCGAGAGGGCCCGAACCTGGGTAAAAACATCGTGTCCCTTGTCTCTTGTTACCATCCGCCTAGACGCACAGTTCGGGACCCCCTACCTGAGATCCGCCGGTTTTGACACCGACAACCGACAACTAGAATGAGTGTGTGAACATGAATGTAATGTCGGTGAGAAATACGTACGCCCCCAAGCTTAGGCTTTTGGCCTAAGTTGGTCTATGCCCATGGATCAAAGTGGTAGCTGGGGTCGTAATGAGATGCATCAGCTACTGCCTCACGGGCTGTAGCTTGGAGGTGGGCTGCCTCCATCCTCCTCTCGTACTCGTTCGCCTCCTCCCTGGTTATAATATATCTCCGTTTTGCCTGAAAGTCAAATAAACCAGGAGAAGGGAGACCAACATGGACAGTGTGACGTCTGTCAAAGATTAGTCGGTATTGGAGGAACTGTTCATTTCTCTATAGAAACTGATGGTTAACCATGGCATTATAATCTAGATAAGCAGGAGGCAACTCCCTATCACTTCCATGTATGGGTATACCAAGATAATTAGCCACACGGGTTGCATAAATCCATCCAAACAAGTCTCCATCTAAACCATTATTATACAACCATCATGCAACAATTGCCCCAAGTTATATTGTTTATCACCTAATACAGCACTCTTGAGAACACTAAGATCCGGAACACACATGTGACAAGCTTCATCTTTACCATTAATGCATCTACCTATGAAGAGTGCAAAATAGTGTATAGCAGGAAAATGAATGCTCCCTATGGTAGCTTGTGCTATTTCTCTGGATTCTCCCATAGTGATACTAGCAAGAAAGTCTTTATATTCAGCTTTATGAGGTTCATTGACATTGCCCCACTGCGAGAGTTTACAAGCAGTAGTAAAATCTTCTAGGTCCATGGTATATGATTTATCATAAAGATCAAATAAAACAGTGTGAGAATTGTGCGAAGATGTGAATTTAAACCTTCTCACAAAGGAACCAGTAAGGTAGTAGTGTTGGGAGAACTTATATTACATGAAATCCTCAAGATCGGCATTACGCACATATGCGTCAAATTCATCCTTAATTCCTGCCTTGACCATAAATTCCTCTGACGGCCATTCACAAGGCCGTACTTGAGCTTGCCTCGGTGGTTCATCGTCCGGCTCACGTATTGCGAGCCTGGATCCTTGCTTCCTTGAAGAACCGCCTACATTTTCCTAGACATAATTCTTCCTCCAAAAAATTTCTGAAATTTTTATTAACTCAAAATAAAAGTGAACCAAACTCAACAAAATTGATAGCAACTACTCCCACAAGTGCCTAGAGACTATATCATGCATTAGAACTACTTGGGACCATATAAATTTGACATGCAAGCTCAAGAACTGGGTCACCTTAGCAGCAAAAATTTGCAATGAATAAAGCACTAGAACAAAAACTAATTCGACCATTAGAGGAGTCATATACCAAAGAGCAATCCCCCAAAGCAGTTTTGTGAATGGAGCTTTGAGCAAGGAGATCGAAAATGGCAGCAAAATGAGCTAGAACTCGTGCTTGATCTGGATGGTGATTTTTTTGGGAGGAAGATGAAGTGTGTGGATGCAGGAATAAGTGGAGGGGGGCCACCGTGGGCCCACGAGGTAGGGGGCGCACCCCATGGGGGTGGGCGTGCCCTGGACCCTCGTGGCTAGGTGCTTGCTCACCCTGATATGTTCTTAGTGCCAGATATTCTAAAATATTCCAAAAAATCATATTTCATTTTCAGGGCATTTGGAGAACTTTTATTTTCGGGGTATTTTTTATTGCATGGATAAATCAGAAAATAGACAAAAAAACTATTTTTACTTTATTTAATCTAAATAACAAAAGGTAAAAGGAGGGTATAGAAGGTTGTGCCTTCTAACTTCATCCATCTCATGCTCATCAAAAGGAATCCACTAACACGGTTGATCAAGTCTTGTTAACAAACTCATTTTGAATAACATGGAACCGGAGAAATTTTGAATAACACTAGGTTACCTCAACGGGGATATGTACATCCCCAATAATAAGAATATCATATTTCTTCTTAACAGTTGGAAGAGGACATTCAAAACCTCCAATAATAATCGATGGAATTTTTCCAATAGAATTGATACTGTGAACTTGAGGTTGTTTCCTCGAAAAGTGTACCGTATGCTCATTACCATTAACATGAAAAGTGACATTGCCTTTGTTGCAATCAATAACAGCCCTTGTAGTATTCATAAAGGATCTACCAAGGATAATCGACATACTATCATCCTCGGGAATATCAAGAATAACAAAGTCCGTCAAAATAGTAACATTTGCAACCACAGCAGGCATGTCCTCACAAATAACGACAGGTATAGCAGTTGATTTATCGGCCATTTGCAAAGATATTTCAGTAGCTGTCAACTTATTCAATTCAAGTCTACGATATAAAGAGAGAGGCATAACACTAACACCGGCTCCAAGATCACATAAAGCAGTTTTAACATAGTTTCTTTTGATGGAGCATGGTATAGTTGGTACTCCTGGATCTCCAAGTTTCTTTGTATTCCACCCTTAAAAGTGTAATTAGCAAGCAAGGTGGAAATTTCAGCTTCCGGTATATTTCTTTTATTCGTGATAATATCTTTCATGTACTTAGCATAAGGATTTACTTTAAGCATATCAGTCAAACACATACGTAAAAAGATCGAGAGGGCCTGAACCTGGGTAAAAACATCGTGTCCCTTGTCTCCTGTTACCATCTGCCTAGACGCACAGTTCGGGACCCCCTACCGGAGATCCGCCGGTTTTGACACCGACATTGGTGCTTTCATTGAGAGTTCCTCTGTGTCGTCATTTTTTAGGACCGATGGCTCCTACGATCATCAACAATGATGCGATCCAGGGTGAGACTTTTCTCCCCGGACAGATCTTTGTATTTGGCGGATTTGCATTGCGGGCCAATTCGCTTGGCCATCTGGAGCAGATCAAAAGCTACGACCCTGGCCATCAGGTCAGATTTGGAAGTTTGAACTACACGGCTGACGTCCGCGGAGACTTGATCTTCGACGGGTTCGAGCCACAACCGAGCGCGCCGCACTGTCACGATGGGCATGATCTAGCTCTGCCACCGAACAGTGCCCAGGAGGCCGCACCAGTGTCCGCTCCGACCCTTAGCTCAGAGCCAACTACGCCAATCGAGGACGGGTGGTTGGACACCGTCTCGGGGGCTGCAATCTCTACGGCGATCGAGCCGAACACCAGCCTTGTCCTCTGCGAAGCCCGTGACTCCAAGGTGTCGGACTCCTCCCTGGACTCCGAACCTTCCGCGCCCCTGCCGATAGAATCCGATTGGGTGCCGATCATGGAGTTCGCCGACGCGGACATCTCTCAACACTCGCCCTTCGGTGACATTCTGAATTCACTAAAGTCTTTATCAAGAGAGCGCTAGCCGGACTATGGTCAGCAAGGATGGTATGCGGATGACGAAGAAATTCAAAGCCCACCCACCACCCACTTCGTAGCCACTGTCGATGATTTAACCGACTTGATCGACTTCGACTCCGAAGACATCGACGGTATGGACGACGATGTAGGAGACGAACAGGAACCAGCGCCTATAGGGCACTGGACAACCACCTCATCTCACGACGTATACATGGTGGACACACCTAAAACAAACAACGACGAGGAACAAAGGGACGCAATGAGGGATCGTTCCCTCGAAAAGCAGTCAAAGTGGTGGCGTAAGCGCCGCTCCAAACCCCACCTCGACAGAGACAACAGCCATATAGACCCAGCCATAGAGCAGGGCGAACCGGCGAACGACGAACATGCCATCGAGCAACCGTCCAAACAGGGCAACTTGGGTAAACAAAGCAAACAACCCATCTCCGGCGAAGATAATAGTCCGGACGACCTCACGCCGGACAAGTTGCTGGAGCAGAAGAACCTCCACAAAAGTCTCGTCGCCACTGCGCATAGCCTGAAAAAGCAGAAGCAGAAGCTCAAAACAGCGGAAGATGCACTCAGAATTAGATGGGGCAAAGTACTCAGCACCACAGACAAATACGGTGACAGTCGCCACACAAAGAGCTATCCGAAGCGAAAATTACTGCCGGAATTTGATGAGGAGGCCTTAGAGCCCCCGCAATCAAAAAATAAGGAAGCCACCAGGTCGGATAAACAAGCCCATGGCCAACATAGAGCGGCGAATGGCGCCACACACAAGCCGGCACACGATCCTCACAAGGATTCACATCAAAAAAATGGCCCAACCAGGTCTATCTACGGGCTAAGAAAGCAAGCTCTAGTAAGCAATGCAACGCAACAAGTATCCGAACACAACAGCACACCCAAATATAAGGGTGCCGCACACCCCCTATGTTTCACCGATGAGGTGCTGGACCATGAATTTCCAGCGGGATTCAAGCCCGTAAACATAGAGGCATACGACGGAACAACAGACCGTGGAGTCTGGATTGAGGATTATATCCTCCACATACACATGGCTAGAGGAGATGACCTCCACACCATAAAATACTTACCCCTCAAGCTCAAAGGGCCAGCCCGGCATTGGCTTAAAAGCCTTCCTGAAAACACCATCGGAAGTTGGGAAGAGCTCGAGGATGCTTTTCGGTTAAATATTCAAGGGACCTATGTCCGACCTCCGAATGCAGACGATCTAAGTCATATAACTCAACAACCTGGAGAGTCAACCTGGAAACTCTGGAACAGATTTCTTACTAAAAAGAACGAGATAGTCGACTGTCCGGACGCCGAAGCCTTAGCAGCTTTCAAACACAGCGTTCGAGACGAATGGCTCGCCAGGCACCTCGGCCAAGAAAAGCCAAGAACAATGGCCGCATTAACAAGCCTCATGACCCGCTTTTGCGCAGGAGAGGATAGCTGGTTGGCAAGAAGCAGTTGCAGCAACCCAAGTACATCCGAATTTAGGGATGGAAACGGGAAACTGCGACGTAGCAAGGACCAGCGCCGGACCAAGGGAAACAGCCGAAGAGCACGGCAGTCAACGCCGGATTCAAAAGCTCTCGGCAGAATCAGAAAAAGCTGCCCCTCAAGGATAACAGGGCCGAGCTATCTAACCTAAACAAAATCTTGGAAAAAACATGCCAAATCCACAGTACTCCCGAGAAGCCTGCAAACCATACCCACAGAGATTGTTTGGTCTTCAAGCAATTCGGCAAACTCAACGCCGAACAAAAGGGGCTCGACATACTAAGCAAGGACGATGACGAACCCCACCAGCAGAGCACCGGAGAACAAAAGAAGTTCCCACAAGAAGTCAAAATAGTAAACTCACTTCATGTGATAAAAGGGAAAAACAGAGTGGCGCCTATAGAGATACGCGCCATACGGCCTGTCCCAGAGGAGTCCCGCCACTGGTTGTTAAAACCAATCACCTTCGACCATCAGGATTACTCTAGAAGTTTCCGGAATGCAGGCTGGACTGCCTTGATATTAGATCCGATAATTGATGGGCTCCACTTTACACAAGTCCTAATGGACGGCTGCAGTGGTCTAAACCTGCTATACTAGGACACAATCCGCAAAATGGGGATAAACCCAACAAAAATTCGACATGGAAACACTTCCTTTCAAGGGGTAACGCCAGGACCAGATACCCATTGTACGGGTTCTCTCCTGCTAGAAGTTATGTTCGGCTCCCCCGACAACTTCCGCCGCGAAAACCTAACCTTCCACATCGCCCCATTTACAAGTAGCTATCAAGCACTACTAGGACGGGAAGCTTTCGCCCGCTTTAACGCAATACCACATTATGCATCCCTTACGCTTAAAATGCCTGGTCCGCGAGGCATCATCTCATTAAAGGGAACTATTGAGTGTTCCTCGAGCGCGGAAGACTGTGCGGCTGCCTTGATAGCCACAAACTAAACCAGCTTCACTAATCAAAGCACCTAAACAGGTCGTTCAGACCCCAGACATGGCTAGACGAGTCCGACGTAAACACACAAGGGCTTACTAACCGCATACCCCCGTACAAGGGGCTCCGCGCGTGTACAAAAGAGACAATAAAGCTCAATTCTACCCATTTTCTGAATTATACTTTGTTTATTTAATATAACATATATTTTCGCACGATCTTTTTCAACTAAGTTCCTCTCTTTTACAAATGAACACCGTGCTACACCCGTCGAGGATACGACACAACGGAGACACAGGCACAGACGTGCAGTAGGGACCCGTTCCAAGGATTCTTTTCAGATTAAGAACATGCGTAAACCTTTTTCACTGTCTCTTGTTGATACACATCCCCGGGTTTCTTGCTATAACCGAGGAGGAGGCTGGTGTCTTGGCATGTGGCCACGTCAGAATTTTGCGCGTACCTGGACACCAGGGGCTTCTCACCAAGGGCGTTGTTCATCCCTTTTCATAAAGACCGAATACCTTAGGGAGTGTTCGGCGTCGCGAGTTTGGCCTTATATGCATCAGCTCCGAATCATGTCTTTGGTCAAATGTTGGGTTTGCCCGGCTCTTGTGTTTTGCTGCCTTACGTTCCGCTCTATCGGCTAAGGCGACACCAGGAGAACTACTGCGATTGTGCCCCGGTTTGGCCAGACGAGCACCTTAGTAGAGAAAGCCGAAAACTGACTGTCATGATATAGCGTGAGACTGGTCAACCACTCGATGACCCGCCAGAATCTTTAGGATTCCTCCGCATTAACGAAGGGCCGTTTCCCGGCCAGGCGCACACGAGCCCCGAATTTGGGTGAGCGCGGTGCCCCTAGTCTGTCAAACTCCTATGGCTAAGTGAAAGTGATAAAGCATTATAGTCCGGTTGCCTAGTTCGCTGCGCTATCACCTCCTTAATAGGACCAAGACGTTGGATCAAGTGTGAAAATGCGCCTTCTGCAAACACCCCCGCATTATATGCGTGGGGGCTGAAGCCGAAGACTGCCATCTTTCAGGTTATATACACATATACATTAACGGCCGCACAGGAGGTATTCTAATTCTTGAAGGCACAAGTATAAAAAGCTTTTATATTCCATCGAAACATTGTTTTACAATAATACATGTTATTCAAACATAACATCCTTCGAGCACTGCGTCTCTATTAAACGAGTGCCCTGCAAAACTTCCTGAAAATAGTGCTCGGCAAGTACTCGGCTCTCGTCCAAATCTTGGGATGCAACAGCAATGGCCTTCATCTCCGCCCAGTATGTCTTGACATGGGCAAGAGCCATCTGCACACCCTCTATGCACGCTGACCTCTTCATTGCATTAATATGCGGCACCGCACCGAGGAACTGCTGCACCAAGCTAAAATAACTCTTCGGCTCGGGCCTTTTCGGCCACAGATGACTCACGACATACTTCATGGCGAGTCCGGATAACCTATTCAGCTCCGCCCATGCGGGCAAATGATCGGTTAATGAAAGTGGGTGCTCTAGATTGTGGAACTGCAACCAAAAAAGCTTTTCCACTTCGTGGTCATTTTGAGCGCGGAAGTGTTCGTCCGCGTCCGCGGCATTCGCCGCCAAGTCCAGATAAGTGTTCACCGCACTCCACTTCCGGTCCAACGGAGCATATTTAGGATCCCCGAACTTCATCAGCAGCATAAAGGGCTTTCCAGCCATGATATCTCCGGCCTGACGTAGCTCCTCCTTCATAGCTCTCATCGCAGAGCGAGTATCCTTAGCCTCGGTAGTGACCTTCTCTAGGTCCTTCTGTGCCACCCGATCTTCTTTTTCAAGAAGCTTGCAGCGGTCGGCAGCATTCTTCAACTTTACAGCCATCTCGGTCATTTCCTTCTTGCTTTGGCAGTGAGCAGCATGTTCGGCTTTCAGCTCTTCAGACGCCTTTAAGGCAGCCGCATCGCTTTTCCTGGCCTGCTCCTTGGCTCGGGCAAGTTCCGCCCGAAGGTTCTCCATGGCAGCGGCACCATCTGCATCAAGAACACATGTTGTAAGATACGGGCATCAAGCTCCTCTAACCAGGTGTCTTCGGAGAAATTACATACCTTGTGCCTCGTCCAGCCGCTTGTTGACAAGCGCGATGTCGGCATCTGCCACGTCAAGTTGCCGCTTTACCTCGGCAAATTCATTAGTCCGGCTAGCCACCGAACACTTCGCCACCTACATAAGAAAGGCGACATATTATACCTGGGATTATGATCCTCGGCGCGTCGTCATTTTTGATAACGCACAGAGTCTTAGGGGCTACTACCTATATAGGGCGCATCTTATATATGAGGATCTGTCAAAAGGTACATCATTTTGCGTACCTCAAAACCTGTCAGTAAACTCCTGATGGCCTCGTACAACCCGCTCTCCGCGGATGAAATCCTTCCAATCACTGTATCCATCAACGCACGATGTTCTTCTGAGATAGACGCTCGCCCGAGCAGATCCTTCAGCTCCTCCGACCGTGCACCGGACGGGGCCGGACTCGTCCGATGGCCTTTTTCGAAGGCCGGACAGGGAGGGCCTTTGGGGGCCATACGAATGCCTTCCGGCCCTGCCGGATTCGGAGAAACCCTCCGTGACGACACCTCGGGGTCACCCG
>NC_041389.1:95368473-95396892 GCF_002162155.2 Triticum dicoccoides | reverse complement strand
GGGGCGTTCCGCATTCCATCATCTCCAGACGAAGATCCCCTGAAGATGAGCTCTGCTGAGAAGGGCTGTGATCCTCGGAAATAAAACACGGATGTCTCTCATTTTACAATCCCCCTCTTTACTTACGGCTCGGTGGAGAGCTGATCCCCTTGGGGGCGCAATGCGACCAAGGCACCCCCGGCGCCGGACCCTCTGACAAAGATTTCTTCCCCCGCTTTGAGACCATGGCCTCCGGGTCTTCAGAGGTGGTCCTCTTCTTCCCCTAGTTAGAGGAATTCTCGATTCCTCCTTTCCCGACAGCCTCCTTCGGGGAGGCGGTAGCTTCCTTGCTCCCCTCTTCGCCTTCTTCCAAAGGCGCAACCTCCAGCATCCTGGTTAACACGAGATCCAGAGTAGTCTCAGGGAGGGGTCCGGACACCTGATTAGCTTTGCTTTCGCTATCCACTCCTGTTTAAGGGACAACTCTTTTAAGGGCAATTTTATGATAAATATACGGATAGCGTGTCCGGGTACAGGGCTACTTACTTGAGTATCCGGGCGATTGCAGCTCAAACCTGCGTCCTCGGACGAGTCCGGACACATTGCTTGTGATCCGAAGAACAATTTGTACATCTCCATGGGCGTCACGCCCACAAAATATTGGAGGGCTCGTGGTCCTTCCGGATTAAACTCCCACAGGCGGAGGGGGCGACGTTTGCAGGGCAGGATGCGGCGAATCAACATAACCTGCGTCACTACGGCCAGATTGATATCTCTTCTAGGAGATCTCGAACGCGGCCCTACAACAAGGCCACGTCCTTGGACGCCCCCCAGTTAAGCCATTTATTGACCCATGACGCTAGCTATGGTAGGGGACCCGAGCGAAAGGCAGGTGGCGCCAACCATTTGGTGCCCCTGGGAGTTGTGATATAAAACCACTCCCGTTGCCATAAGCTGAACTCCTCTTGAAAAGAGCCCTCGTGCCATGGAGCCTCAGCAATGTTGCTTATAATAGCACCTCCGCACTCTGCATGCTGCCCCTTGATCAGCTTCGACTCTACTTTGAAGGTCTTAAGCCACAATCCGAAGTGAGGAGTAATACGGAGGAAGGCCTCGCACACGACAATGAACGATGAGATATGGAGGATGGACTCAGGAGCTAAGTCGTGAAATTCTAGCCCGTAACAAAAACATGATCCCCCTCACAAAGGGGTCAGTCGGGAAGTCTAGCCCCCGAAGGACCTTGAGCAGGCGGCCTATGCGAGATTTCGCCGGTTAGATACCTGGCATCTCTTAGCTTTAGCACGTCTTCTTCCGTAATGGAGGAAGGCGTCCACCGGCCTTGAAGGTCGGAGCCGGACATCATCGTAGGTCCGAAGCGCCTGAATCTGGAGCTTTGGGTGTTGGAACTCAAGGTGAGAGGCGGATTTGATTGAGATTGAAAGAAAGGAGTCGAGCCTTGGTCTCTTTATAAAGAGGTTGAATACCAAGAGCCCTCCCCGTGACCGTTTGGGACTCGCCTTCGATTGAGGAGACATACCAACAGGCACGATTTGGTTACCCACGCCCGTATTGATGAGAATCTCGGAATAAGGGGACACGATCTCTGCTTCGACAAGACGTGCCAAGGAAACCACCTCGCTAAACGCGCTGAGGTGGGATAGCAAAACGATTCGAATAAAGGCTTGGCCGTGCCGTGATGTCACGCTGCGGAATACGTCAGCAGATTAGATTTGTTCAAATATTATTCTCTCTACGGTGGTATGTGGAACTTATTTTGCAGAGCCGGACACTATCCTTGTGTTCAAAATCTTCTATGAAGTATTCGGAGGAGGAACCCGCCTTGCAATGCCAAAGACAATCTGCGCGCCGGACTCGTCGTCATTAAAGCCTAGTTCAGGGGCTACTGAGGGTGTCCTAGATTAGGGAGTGTCCGGATGACCGGACTATAACCTTTGGCCGGACTCCTGGACTATGAAGATACAAGACTGAAGACTGCGTCCTGTGTCCGGATCAGACTTTCCTTGGCGTGGAAGGCAAGCTTGGCGATACAGATATGTAGATCTCCTCCCATTGTAACCGACTCTGTGTAACCCTAGCCCTCTCCGGATGAACAACAATCATACCATAGGCTAGCTTCTAGGGTTTAGCCTCTCTAATCTCGTGGTAGATCTACTCTTGTACTACCCATATCATCAATATTAATCAAGCAGGAGTAGGGTTTTACCTCCATCGAGAGGGCCCGAACCTGGGTAAAAACATCGTGTCCCTTGTCTCCTGTTACCATCCGCCTAGACGCACAGTTCGGGACCCCCTACCTGAGATCCGCCGGTTTTGACACCGACAACCGACAACTAGAATGAGTGTGTGAACATGAATGTAATGTCGGTGAGAAATATGTACTCCCCCAAGCTTAGGCTTTTGGGCTAAGTTGGTCTATGCCCAAGGATCAAAGTGGTAGTTGGGGTCGTAATGAGATGCATCAGCTACTACCTCACGGGCTGCAGCTTGGAGATGGGTTGCCTCTGTCCTCCTCTCGTACTCTTTCGCCTCCTCCCTGGTTATAATATATCTCCTTTTTGCCTGAAAGTCAAATAAACCAGGAGAAGGGAGACCAACATGGACAGTGTGACGTTTGTCAAAGATTAGTCGGTATTGAAGGAACTGTTCATTCCTCTATAGAAACTGATGGTTAACCATGGCATTATAGTCTAGATAAGAAGGAGGCAACTCCCTATCACTTCCATGTATGGGTATACCAAGATAATTAGCCACACGGGTTGCATAAATCCCTCCAAACAAGTCTCCATCTAAACCATTATTATACAACCATCATGCAACAATTGCCCCCAAGTTATATTGTTTATCACCTAATACAACAGTCTTGAGAACACTAAGATCCAGAACACACATGTGACAAGCTTCACCTTTACCATTAATGCATCTACCTATGAAGAGTGCAAAATAGTGTATAGCAGGAAAATGAATGCTCCCTATGGTAGCTTGTGTTATTTCTCTGGATTCTCCCATAGTGATACTAGCAAGAAAGTATTTATATTCAGATTTACGAGGTTCATTGACATTGCCCCACTGTGAGAGTTTACAAGCAGTAGTAAAATCTTCTAGGTCCATGGTATATGATTTATCATAAAGATCAAATAAAACAGTGTGAGAATTGTGCGAAGATGTGAATTTAAACCTTCTCACAAAGGAACCAGTAAGATAGTAGTGTTGGGAGAACTTATCTGACAAGAAATACTCAAGATCGGCATTACGCACATATGCGTCAAATTCATCCTTAATTCCTGCCTTGACCATAAATTCCTCTGATGGCCATTCACAAGGACGTACTTGAGCTTCCCTCGGTGGTTTCATCGTCCGGCTCACGTATTGCGAGCCTGGATCCTTGCTTCCTTGAAGAACCGCCTTGGTACATTTTCCTAGACATAATTCTTCCTCCAAAAAAATTCTGAAATTTTTAGTAACTCAAAATAAAAGTGAACCAAACTAAACAAAATTGATAGCAACTACTCCCACAAGTGCCTAGAGACTATATCACGCAGTAGAACTACTTGGGACCATATAAATTTGACATGCAAGCTCAAGAACAAGGTCACCTTAGCAGCAAAAATTTGCAATGAATAAAGCACTAGAACAAAAACTAATTCGACCATTGGAGGAGTCATATAGCAAAGAACAATCCCCCAAAGCAGTTTTGTGAATGGAGGTTTGAGGAAGGAGATCGAAAATGGCAGCAAAATGAGCTAGAACTCGTGCTTGATCTGGATGGTGATTTTTTTGGGAGGAAGATGAAGTGTGTGGATGCAGGAATAAGTGGAGGGGTCCACCGTGGGCCCACGAGGTAGGGGGCGCACCCCATGGGGGTGGGCGTGCCCTGGACCCTCGTGGCCAGGTGCTTGCTCCCCCTGATATATTCTTAGTGCCAGATATTCTCAAATATTCCAGAAAAAAATCATATTTCATTTTGAGGGCATTTGGAGAACTTTTATTTTCGGGGTATTTTTTATTGCATGGATAAATCAGAAAACAGACAAAAAAACTATTTTTACTTTATTTACTCTAAATAACAAAAGGTAAAAGGAGGTTACAGAAGGTTGTGCCTTCTAACTTCATCCATCTCATGCTCATCAAAAGGAATCCACTAACACGGTTGATCAAGTCTTGTTAACAAACTCATTTTGAATAACATGGAACCGGAGAAATTTTGAATAACACTAGGTTACCTCAACGGGGATATGTACATCCCCAATAATAAGAATATCATATTTCTTCTTGATGGTAGGAAGAGGAAATTTAAAACCTCCAATAATAATCGATGGAATTTTTCCAATAGAATTGATACTGTGAACTTGAGGTTGTTTCCTCGGAAAGTGTACCGTATGCTCATTACCATTAACATCAAAAGTGACATTGCCTTTGTTGCAATCAAGAACAGCCCTTGTAATATTCATAAAGGATCTACCAAGGATAATCGACATACTATCATCCTCGGGAATATCAAGAATAACAAAGTCCATTAAAATAGTAACATTTGCAACCACAACAGGCACGTCCTCACAAATAATGATAGGTATAGCAGTTGATTTATCAGCCATTTGCAAAGATATTTCAGTAGGTGTCAACTTATTCAATTCAAGTCTACGATATAAAGAGAGAGGCATAACACTAACACCGGCTCCAAGATCACATAAAGCAGTTTTAACATAGTTTCTTTTAATGGAGCATGGTATAGTTGGTACTCCTGGATCTCCAAGTTTCTTTGTATTCCACCCTTAAAAGTGTAATTAGCAAGCATGGTGGAAATTTCAGTTTCCGGTATATTTCTTTCATTCGTGATAATATCTTTCATGTACTTAGCATAAGGATTTACTTTAAGCATATTAGTCAAACACATACGTAAAAAGATAGGTCTAATCATTTAAGCAAAGCGCTCAAAGTCCTCATCACCCTTTTTCTTGGATGGTTTGGGAGGAAAAGGCATGGGTTTCTAAACACATGGTTCTCTTTCTTTACCGTGCTTCCTAGCAACGAAGTCTCTCTTATCATAACGTTGATTCTTTGATTGTGGGTTATCAAGATCAACAATAGGTTCAACCTCTACATCATTATTATTGCTAGGTTGAGCATCAAAATGAACATCATCATTAATATTATCACTAGGTTCATGTTCATCACCAGATTGTGTTTCAGCATCAGAAATAGAAATATCATTGGGATTCTTAGGCGTGTCTATACAACAGGTTCACTAGAAGCATGCACATTCCTATCATTTTTCTTCTTCTTATTAGAAGGACTAGGTACATCAACATTGTTTCTCTGAGAATCTTGCTCAATTGTCTTAGGGTGACCCTCAGGATACAAAGGTTCCTGAGTCATTTTACCTCCTCTAGTTGCTACTCTAATAGCAAAGTCAGGTTTATTATTATTAAATTCATTGAGCAAATCATTTTGAGCTTTAAGCACTTGTTCTACTTGAGTGGTAACCATGGAAGCATGATTACTAATAAGTTTAAGTTCACCTTTAACTCTAGACATATAATCACTCAAGTGTCCAATCATATAAGCATTACTTTTCAATTGTATACCAACATAAGCATTGAAGTATTCTTGTCTAGCCATAAAGTCATCAAACTCGTCCAAGCATTGGCTAGCAAACTTAGTAGACGTGATTTCAACTTTATCATATTTATAGAGAGAATTTAACTTCACTACCTGTGTTGGATTATCAAGACCATGTGTTTCTTCAATATGTGGTATATTAAGGCCATGTATTTCTTCAGCAGGAGGTAAATTCTTAACATCTTCAGCTTTAATACATTTTTCTTTCATATATTTCTTTGCCTCTTGCATATCTTTAGGACTGAGAAATAGAACACCCCTTTTCTTCGGAGTTGGCTGAGTAAGTGTCGAATTATATTCATTAGTCAACATATTATTCAATAGCAATTCAGCTTGATCAACAGTTCTTTCCCTGAAAACACAACCAGCACAACTATACAGGTGGTCTCTGGAAGCATTGGTTAGTCCATTATTAAAGATATCAAGTATTTTATTTTTCTGAAGAGGATTATCAGGCAAAGCATTAAGTAATCAGAGAAGCCTCCCCCAAGCTTGTGGGAGACTCTCTTCTTCGATTTGCACAAAATTATATATTTCCCTTAAAGCAGCTTGTTTCTTATGAGCGAGGAAATATTTAGCAGAGAAGTAACAAATCATATCCTGGGGACTACGCACACAACCAGGATCAAGAGAATGAAACCAAGTTTTAGCATGACCCTTTAATGAGAACGGAAATATCCTAAGGATATAGTAGTAGGAAGTTTTCTCATCATTAGTGAATAGGGTGGCTATATCATTCAATTTAGTAAGATGTGCCACAATAGTTTCAGATTCATAGCCATAAAAAGGATCAGATTCAACAAAAGCAATTATCTCAGGATCGACAGAGAAATCATAATCCTTATCAGTAACACAGATAGGTGAAGTAGAAAACGCAGGGTCATATTTCATTCTAGCATTCACAGACTTTTCTTTCAGTTTAGTTAGTAACTTCTTAAGATTAGATCTATCATTGCAAGCAAGAAAATGTCTAGCAGTTTTTTCATCCATAACATAACCCTCAGGAACAACATGCCATTCATATTTAGGGGGAGAACCTTCATCATCACTTTCATCAATATTATCAGTTTCAAGAATTTCATTCTCTCTAGCCCTAGCAAGTTGTTCATCAAGAAATTCACCTAATGGCACAGTAGTATCAAGCATAGAAGTAGTTTCATCATAAGTATCATGCATAGTAGAAGTGGCATCATAATAACATGCGAAAAATCAGAATTAATAGCAGAAGCAGGTTTAGGTGTCGCAAGCTTACTCATAACAGAAGGAGAATCAAGTGCAGAGCTAGATGGCAGTTCCTTACCTCCCGTCGTAGTTGAGGGATAAGTCTTGGTTCTTTCATATTTCAAGTTCCTCATAGTGATCAGCAGATATAAATCCCAAGTGACTCAAAGAATAGAGCTATGCTCCCCGGCAACGGCGCCAGAAAATAGTCTTGATAGCCCACAAGTATAGGGGATCGCAACAGTTTTTGAGGGTAGAGTATTCAACCCAAATTTAATGATTCGACACAAGGGGAGCCAAAGAATATTCTCAAGTATTAGCAGTTGAGTTTTCAATTCAACCACACCTGGATAACTTAGTATCTGCAGCAAAGTGTTTAGTAGCAAAGTAGTATGGAAGTAAGGGTAACAGTAGTAAAAGTAATAGTAGCAGTTTTGTAGTAATTGTAACAGTGGCAACAGCAAAGTAACTAAGCAAAGAGCAATATGTGAAAATCTCGTAGGCATTGGATCAGTGATGGATAATTATGTCGGATGTGATTCCTCATTTAATAGTTATAACATAGGGTGACACAATACTAGCCCCAGTTCATCAATGTAATGCAGGCATGTATTCAGAATATAGTCATACGTGCTTATGTAAAAGAACTTGCATGGCATCTTTTGAACTACCCTCCCGTGGCAGCGAGGTCCTATTGGAAACTAAGGGATATTAAGGCCTCCTTTTAATAGAGTACCGGACCAAAGCATTAACACTTAGTGAATACATGAACTCCTCAAACTACGGTCATCACCGAGAGTGGTCCCGATTATTGTCACTTCGGGGTTGTCGGATCATAACACATAATAGGTGACTATAGACTTGCAAGATAGGATCAAGAACTCACATATATTCATGAAAACATAATAGGTTCACATCTGAAATCATGGCACCCGGGCCCTAGTGACAAGCATTAAGCATAGCAAAGTCATAGCAACATTAATCTCAGAACATAATGGATACTAGGGATCAAACCCTAACAAAACTAACTCGATTACATGTTAAATCTCATCCAACCCATCACCGTCCAGCAAGTCTATGATGGAATTACTCACGCACATCGGTGAGCATCATGATATTGGCGATGGAGGATGGTTGATGATGACGACAGCGACGGATCCCCCTCTCCGGAGCGCCGAAAGGACTCCGAATCAGCCCTCCCGAGAGAGTTTAGGGCTTGGCGGTGGCTCCGTATCGTAAAACGTGATGATTCTTTCTCTCTGATTTTTTCTCCCTGAACGTGAATATATGGAGTTGGAGTTGAGGTTGGTGGAGCTTCAGGGGGCCCACGAGGTAGGGGGCGCACCCTAGGGGGGGTGCCCCCACCCTCGTGGACAGGGTGTGGGGCCCCTGGTGCTGATTCTTTCACCAGTATTTTTTATTAATTCCAAAAAGTTGCTCCGTGGATTTTTAGGTCATTCCGAGAACTTTTATTTCTACACGAAAATAACACCATGGCAGCTCTGCTGAAAATAGCGTCAGTCCGGGTTACTTCCATTCAAATCATGCAAGTTAGAGTCCAAAACAAGGGCAAAAGTGTTTGGAAAAGTAGATACAACAGAGACGTATCAGGGACCCACTTGAATGGCCTCTGTATTTCACGAAAAAATGTTCCCCCGCTGATAGCTCAAACCCACCAACTATATCTTCGCATGAAAGTAAGTGCTTCCTTATTACGCATAAAAAAAATGAATACTCCCCCTGCTAGCTGGGACCCACCATAGTGGGAGGCTGACTTGTGGGCCTACCAAGTTGATGAAGACGGAGGGCTTTGTCAACTTAGTCAATATGAATGATTCTAGCTCCAGTGACCGCACGTTGTCCATCCAACGGCCGTAGTGCTCCTTCAACCTCTGTCTTCTTGCTCCAGCCCCCCAAACCAGCGCCGGTCGTGCCGCCTGCTCCTGCCTCCCATGGTCGGCCCTGCTGGCGCACATGCTTCACCACCCCACCCTACTCCAACCTCTGGCCAGGCCATCCCTCTACTCACCACAACCCCTGTTATTCTGTGGCGATGGAAGCCTCACACAGCAGCTGAACTAGACAACCCTCGTTCTCCTCTCCGCGTGGGCATCCACTGTTGCGTCTTCCCTTGATCTGTGTCGTCCCCTTCCTAGGCCATGCTGTCGTCCACCGTCTTGGTGCTCTCGGTGCAGCATGGTAAATGTGGTCAAGGAACGACTTCCATTAGAAGTGTACTGTATGTGGAGAGGCTGACAGCTGGATCCACGGTCGCAACCTCATTACGTGAAAAATAATGATTCCTCCACCTGACAGCAGGGATCCATGGGATGGGCCACCGTATTTCGTGAAAAAAGTTTCCCCCTGACTGCTGGGACCCATCAGCTACATCTTGGCACGCAAGGAAGTTCGCCCATATTACGTGCAAAAAATATGATTCTCCCCCTGACAGCTGGGACCCACCAGCTATATCTTCACACGCAAGGAAGTGCATGCTTACCTCCCTTATAGCTGGGACCAACCCGGTCGAACCGTACGTAGGGTTGTCTGTCTGGTCGTAACGCATACGTACATAGTAGTCGATCGGTATGTCTGCAGGCTGCAGCGATGAACCGTGGCCGGGTAAGGAAGGGCACATGTCATAGTAGAGGTGCGAACATAGCATGTCACGTAGTCCCGTCTATATCGTGTACACGTACATACATCCAGGGTGCAAGAAACTAAATACGGCCACGTACGTACATACAAGCGGGGTCTCGAATGCCTACTCGCGCATACATACGGTCATGCCTCATGTACATAGAGAGGCAATGGTGTCCTATTCATCGGCAGCCAACCGGCTGGGTCGAAATGGAGAAATTGCGTAGTGTTCATCGAGAGGCAATATAATACGTCTTGTTCATCGGGAGCCAACCGGCATGGACGGAATAGACAAATGAGGCCTAGCGTACCACAGAACAGAGGAAACAGCCTTCTGTTTAACCGCCTACAGTCGAAATGGGATCCTGTTCACCGGGAGGGGTCTGGCGTACCACAAGACAGAGGAAACGGACTTCTCTTCGACCTCCTATAGTCGAAACAGAGTCCTGTTGATTGGGAGGGGTGTGGCATACCACAAAACGGAGGAAACAGACTTCTCTTCGACCTCCTACTGTCGAAACAAGGTCCTGTTCATCGGGAGGGGTGTGGCATATCGCAAAACGGCACTCCAGGGGCTACTGTTCATCCACCATCTACTACCTCGCTCCAGCCTCCACGGGCTACTGTTCATCCATCACTGACCCCCTTCAGCCTCCACTTGTGACTATTCATCCATGGCGTCTCCCTCCTGCCTCCACGAGCTACTGTTCATCCACATGCTCCTGTTCATCCAGCCTCCACCAGCTACTGTTCAACCATCCCTCCACGGGGTCCTGTTCATCCAGCCTCCACTGGCTACTGTTCAACCATCCCTCCACGGGGTCCTGTTCATCCACCCTAACCGACTCGATCGGGGTCCTGTTCATCCAGCGGCAAGGCCTCTCCTACCACGGGGTCTTATTCATCCAATCACCACCGGGAACTATTCATCCAACCCCCAACAATGTTCACTATTCATCAACAGGCAGCAGGCTCGATCGGCTTTAGTTAGCAGCAGTAGTGAAGAAATCGCTCGGGTTCAGTTAACAGCCAAGGGATTGATCGCTCGGGTTTAGTAACATAGCTAGTGCAATCGCTCGGGTTCAGTAACGTAGCTAGTGCAATTGCTCGGGTTCAGTAAGCGAATGCCTCACTCGGCTTCAGTTAGAGCCCAACGCCTCACACAAATGCATGCATCGCTTGGCCCCAACCACCCACCGTAATCGGGAAATACCCGAAGTTTTCCTCGCCCTCGCTTCTACCACTATTTTTTCCGTCATGGACGGCCCAACGAATGTCATCCAGCTGCGTCTCCGGCCCGCTCAGGACGAAAAGCCCATTTTCTATCATGACTTTTCTATCATGCAATATGCAGTTCCATAGGGTAATCCCCGGAAAGAAGGCCAAGTCACTCGGCCAGATTGCTCTCGACGTCGTATTCAGCGAAGACAAGAACTTCTGAAATGAATGATTGACTTTCGAACTGGTAGACTTCAGAAGTGCTTACCATGATATCCTGGGTAGGCCTGCCTAAGCGCGTTTGATGGTCCATCCATGTTACGTGTATCTTAAACTCAATATGCCAGGGCCTAAAGGCGTGATCACTATCACAGGCAATCAGAAGTTGGCCGAAGAGTGCCTCCAGAAGGGCTCCCAGATTGCCGATGAGAAAATGGCGATGACCAAGTTGGACAAGTACAAGAAGGCGGCAGACCCAAGCGAACTTTTAAAGTCCAAGAAGCCGACTGTGGAATCCGCTTTCCAGCCGACAGGACAGAGGGAGCCAGTGCACATCCACCTTGAGGACCCGAATGCTACTCCGACCAACATCTCCACCATCCTGGACAGCTAATAGGAAGCCGCGCTCGTCTAGTTCCTCCGTGAGAACCGGGACATCTTCGCATGGAAGCCTTCTGACATTCCAGGTGTTCCCAGGGAGCTAGCTGAGCACAAACTCCGCGTCGGTTCGGCGTCAAAGCCTGTCAAACAGTATCTTCGGTGATCTTCAACCATGAAGCGCAAGGCGATTAGCAAGGAGATAGCGCGGCTCTAAGCCGCCGAGTTCATCCGAGAGGTGTACCACTCCGAGTGGCTCGCCAACACCGGTATGGTACCAAAGAAAGACAAGTCTCTCCAAATGTGTGTAGATTTTAGGCATATCAATCGGGCCTGCCTGAAAGATCATTTTCCTCTCCCTCGCATAGATCAGATAGTAGATTCTACTGCTGGATGTGAGTGGTTATCATTTCTGGATGCGTACTCCGGGTACCACCAGATTCGACTGTACGACCCTCATGAAATAAAAACAACATTCATCACCCCATTTGGGTGTTTTTGCTATATCACGGTGCCATTTGGGTTGAAAAATATTGGTGCCACATTCCAGCACATGATCCAAAAGTGCTTATGGAAGCAAATCAGTCGGAACATAGAAGATTATATGGATGACATCGTGGTTAAGTCCAAGAAAGGTTCGGACCTCCTGTCTGACCTCACTGAGACTTATGCAAATTTGCGAGCTTTCGGCAACAAAATCAACCCAACCAAGGGGTACATTCAGTGTACCCATAGGCAAGCTACTCGGTTTCCTTGTTTCTGAACGAGGGATCAATGCTAATCCTTAGAACATAGGGCCAATCCTCCAAATGAAGCAACCGGAACATCTACATGACATGCAATGCATCACAGGCTACCTAACGGCCCAAAGTAGATTCATCTCCAGACTCGGTGAAAAAGCCATACCGCTTTACAGACTGATGAAGAAGTCTGACAGGTTTGAATGGACTCCCGAAGCACGGGCTGCATTCCAGGAACTTAAAGCCTTGCTTTCCACCCAGCCGGTGCTAGCTGCTCTAAGTAGCAAGGAGCCTTTGCTCCTATACATCGCGTCCACAAGCCAAGTTGTTAGCACGGTCCTCAAGGTGGAACAGGAAGAACAAGGCAAAGCCTTCAAGCTCCAGCGACTAGTCTACTACATCTCTGAAGTCCTCACGCTTTCCAAGCAAAGGTATCCAGATTATCAAAAGCTAGTATATGTAATTTATCTAACTGCAAAGAAGGTGGCACATTATTTAGTATTTACAAGAACACTCAGTCATAATGATAAGTGACGCTCCTTTATCTGAGATCATGAACTATAGAGATGCCACTAGCGGAGTGGCCAAGTGGGCCATTGGGCTCCTCTAGTTGGATATTAGGTTTGAAGCCAAGAAGGCCATCAAATCACATGCCTTGATAGATTTCTTGGCCGAATGGATTGAGCAAGAACAACCTGTCCCGAGTGTTCCCGAACACTAGATGATGTTCTTCGACGGCTCCAAGATGCTTCATGGCTCGGGGCCGGAGTGGCCTTGGTGTCTCCTAAAGGTGATCGACTGAGTTACATTCTTCAGATTCACTTCGATTCCTCCAATAATGAAGCCGAATATGAAGCTCTACTGTACGGATGTGAATGGCAAGGTATCTAGAAATTCGCCGACTGATGATCTATGGCGACTCAGACCTAGTGGTGAATCAAGTCATGAAGGAACGGGATATCCATTCCAGCAATGATTGGCTATTGCAACGCCGTCATAAAACTGGAAAAACACTTTGAAGGGCTAGAGCTTCACCATGTTCCACACCTCAAGAACCAAGCGGCTAATGACCTAGCCAAGATGGGCTTCACTCAGAAGTCAGTGCCCAAAAATGTGTTCCTGGAACACCTACACTCGCCCATGATCAAGGAAGATCCTTTCGTGGAAGAGCCCCCGCAGCCAATTGGACCTTCTAATCCGACTGAAGTAGATATTCCCACAATAATTGATCTGGTCCAAGAGGTATTGGTCATCACTCCCGAGTGGACCAAACCATATCTGGCATACTTGCTCCGGAAAGAACTCCCAAAGGGCGAGTATGAAGCCCGCCAGATCATTCGCCAATCCAAAGCTTTCACCATCATGGGAGATCAACTGTATAGGAAAAGCACAACTGGAGTCACTCAGCGGTGCATATCCCAGAGGAAGGGTAGCAAATACTAGAAGAGATACACTCGGGAACATGCCGCATCATGCGTCCTCTCGGACCTTAGTCGCAAAGCGTTCAGAGCCGGATTCTATTGGCCCGGAGCCAATGAGGCCACCCGAGACATACTGAATCACTACGTCGGGTGCAAGTTCTATGCGAACCAGTCACACAAGCCAGCGTCCACCTTGAAGACTATCCCCTGCATTTGGTTGTGCGCTGTTTGGGGACTCGACATGGTCGTCCCTCTTAGGACCTGGATTAGTGGCTTCGCTCACCTATTGATGGCAGTCGGCAAATTCACCAAGTGGATTAAGGATAAACCCATAAAAAAAGTTGGACTCAACTACTGCGATTCAGTTCATCAAGGAGATCATCTTTAGGTTCAGAGTCCCACACAACATCATCACCGGCAATGGGTCTAACTTCGACTCGGACGAGTTTCGTGAGTTCTGTTACATCCAGCGCACGTGGGTAGACTACGCCTCCGTGGCACACCCGTAGTCGAATGGAAAAGCCGAGAGGGCAAACAGGCTCATACATCAGCGATTGAAACCCCGCCTGATGTGCGATCTGACTCATGCAGTAGGAGCCTAGGTAACTGAACTGCCGTCAGTCCTCTGGGGCCTGCGTACGACCCTGAATTGATCCACTAATTGCACCTGATTCTTCATGGTGTATGGGTCAGAGTAGTCTTACCGAGTGACCTCGATAATTCTCCCCGAGTGGATGTCTACTCGGAAGCTAAAGCCAAGGAAGCAAGGAAGGATGTCCTAGACCTTTTGGAGGAAGAGCGTGAGGTAGTGCTCATAAGATCTACATTGTATCGACAAGTCTTACACCGCTACCACGACAGACACGTTAGAGGACGTGCCTTCCAGGAAGGAGACCTGGTCCTCTGAGTGGATCAACAAAAACCCCACAAAATAGCACCCCCCCTAGGAGGGACCATTCGTCATATCCAAGGTCATGCACAATGGATCATACAGATTGTGCAACTTCACCAGAGGAATAGAAGAAACCAGAGGTTGGAATGCAGAACTACTTCGCATGTTTCATGCATAGAATAAAATTTCTCCCTTGGCATAGTTAATACGAATGAAATTAGATGAATAAAAGTCTTGCTTTTTCCATATATCGTCTAGTTTGACCTATGGTCGCATCTCACTCAGGTGATTAATTGCATTCGGAAACTAACACACCTCCAGTGGGTGTTAAGAGGTGAGAAAGCTTAGCTGTGAACCATTTTTTGTCCAAGTTAAAAAATATTCCGAGTGAGGGTCCGCTCCACACTCGGGGGCTTAGCCGCGAACCAGCTTTCGCCTAAGTTAAAAAATATTCCGAGTGAGGATCCGCTCCACACTCGGGGGCTTAGCCGCGAACCAGCTTTCGCCTAAGTTAAAAAATATTCCGAGTGAGGATCCGCTCCACACTCGGGGGCTTAGTCGCGAACCAGCTATCGCCTTAGTTAAAAATATATTCCATGTGAGGATCTGCTCCACACTCGGGGGCTTAGCCGCGAATCAGCTTTCACCTAAGTTAACAAATATTCCGAGTGAGGATCCCCTCCACATTCAGGGGCTTAGCCGCGAACCATCTTTCGTCTAAGTTAAAAATAAATATTCCGAGTGAGGATCCGCTCCACACTCGGGGGCTTAGCCGCGAATCAGCTTTCGCCTAAGTTAAAAAATATTCTGAGTGAGGATCCACTCCACACTCGAGGGCTTAGCCACGAACTAGCTTTCGCCTAAGTTCAAAAATAATCTGAGTGAGGATCCGCTCCACACTTGGGGGCTTAGACGCAAACCAGCTTTCTCCCAAAACACAAAGCAAATAAAAGCGCAAAGGGGTTCAACTCAATGTTCCGATCCGTCCGGATGTCTCCAAGGCATTCCAGGGAAAATTCAATCAAGTGTTTTAAGCTTTAGCCGGGGGGCTGGCTAGATCAACGAAGCTCTCAAGATCATTCCCATCGGTGATGCGAGTACCGGCTTTGCTCCATAAAATCTTCAAACTTGAGGTTCTTCTTGTTCACCACTCGGAGGTTTTTCTGCTTCTCCTCATCCATGCTCTTGCAGTGTACGCGGACGAGCGACAATGCCACATCAGCTCCACTCCGAGCGGCAGACTTCTTCCAAGCCTTGAATCAAGCTGGAACTTCATTCAACCTCGTCATCACTGACTCCAGGTCCATCTGAGTGTCCTTGCCCGTCTGCAATTCCTTATCAATTCGACCTGCAGCACCTCGAGTCCGAGTGATATAGCCCAATGCATTCTCCAAGTGGTCTTCGAGCCGAGGGATGGCAAGGGTGGCGTTGTGGGCGACAAGCGACCTAGAAGGGTCTAGATCCCTCTCTATCCTCTCGAGCTCCAGTTCCTTGTTATAACAATGCTCTGCGTCAAAAAGGGCGGTCTATGAGCAGATGATCAAGGAAAATTTGGTAATATGCAGGTTTCACCCAGCAAAGGAAACACTTACCAACGAGCTTCTCACTAAACTGTTCACATACATCTTCGATGTGCTTTTCCAGGGAATCCTTGGGTGACCTTCTCCTCCATCTTGACCTTCTCCTAAGTGAGGGCATCAATGGCAGCCTTAAGGTTATTGGTCTCTTCCTCTAACTTCTCGACTGAAGCTAGCTTCTCGTCGGCGAGTTTCTCCTTGGTCCTTGCTTCCTGCTGGGCCAGCGCCAAGTCCTTGCTCTCCAACGCATGATTCATGGTTTTTAAAGATATAGAAGTCTCGAGCCTCATTATGAGTTGGGCATTCTTGCTACGAACATCTATGAGAGCAAAATGATTCGGATCAAGAGGGAAGAACAACATTCAGCCATCAGTCAGAGGAAACAACTTACCTCCCATGGCCTTCTTCTCCTGCTCCAGTCGGGTGCTCTTGAGTTTCTCAGCCTCCAAGTCGAGTCGAAGAGCTGTCACCTCCTTCTCCATCGTGTCATAGTGGGATCCCATCTCGCAAGTCCTCTGCAACATACAAAAAGTAGCAGCCGGAAGATCTTGAAAGGAAACCAAAAGCAATAACTCACAAGCACTTGAGCAAGCACCGCTGGAAGGAACAAACTAGACCAATACCAGATCCGGAAGTACCCTCTGACTACCAAGTGGACTCTTCACTTGGTCGCCCTCCCCCCAAGAGGAACAAGCTTGACCAATACTAGATCTCGAAGTACCCTCTGCCTTGTCCTCACTTGGTTGACCCCTGAGTCGGCGATGAAGAAGATAGAGGACAACAACACAAGATGATCTTATTCATTTGGCTAACTTCTAAGTCAGCAGTGAAGAAGATCCTAGCTATCGATCCACCAAGTAAACGAGTGTCATAGGGAACCCCGAACGCCTAATGACAAGTTATATAGACTACCACCGATCACTAGCGATCAATGGCAGCCTCGGGGACTACACCCATTGGGTGTCCACTCAGCTGACCTCTGAGTCAGCGATGAAAAGATAGAGGATAACGACACAAGATGGCATACTTCACTCGACTGACTTCCGAGTCGATAATGAAGGAAATCTTACTTATTATCTCACCAGTGCATGAGTGTCGTAGGGCGCCCCAAACACCCAATGACAAGTTCTAAAGACTACCACCGACCGCCATCAATCAATGACAGCCTCGGGGACTACACCCAGTGGGTGCACTCAGGGTGCCCCACTAGAAAGTGACTTGTCAATGAGCTACAAAAAGGATCTAAGACTACCGCCGACTGCTACAGTCAACCGTAGCCTCCGGAACAACACCCATTGGGTGCACTCAGTGTTCCCCGACTGGATCATGTGCACTCGGCCATGCTTTGGCTAGACTTCGAGTGAACATAAGGAGATTCAACACTCAAAGACTCCCGCCAACTGACTCCAGTCGGCCGGAGCCTCGAGGACTACACCCAGTGTGTGCACTCAGCATGCTTACTACAATCATGTACACCCAGCGGGTGTGCCCTTTGCAAACCCACTGGCAGAAATCCTACTACGATCATACTAGAAGAAAAGAAGAAATTTTGATTGGATATCATACTCAGAATCATACTTACTCAAACATTGGTCTCCAGCGCGGTGCTGGCGTTATAAGCGTCCTTTAGCCAGCTACACATCAATGCCACCTGGATCAACACTTCCTTGCTTGCCCCCACCTGATCCTCTGGGACATGGTACATGGGGAAAGAAATGGCTGGAGCTAACGGAGGTGTTGGAGTTGGCCTTGGGGATGGGATCACCGCCGTTCCACTCAGAGGAGTGTGGGTAGACCTCATGGGGACACCATCGCTGACGAAGTTGCTGAACCGCCCTGAGCCAGAGGGCCCGGCCTTGCAGTCTTGGCAGCAACCTTCACTGGAGAAATACGAGCCGTATGGCGGGGAGAGGTGTCCATCATAAGCGTGTCAGCACTCGCAGTCCCTCCCTGACGGTGCCCGGATTCAGCGGGTCAGCACTCACTTCGTCATCCAGCTGGATAATCTTGGGCGGGGCTGCATAAATCAGAGGAGCCATCAAAGTTCAGTCAGAAAAGGGACAACCATGTGAGTTAATCAACACAACATACCTTTGGAGGTAGCGGCATCTGCCGCGTGGGCATCACCCGGGCCAGGCTTGCAGGCATGCAAGTCGGTTGAGGTTGTCGAGGTGTTGTTGCTGCAAGAACAAAACAACACTCGGTCAACAACCGAATGGATTCAAGAATCGACAAAGAGTCAGTGAGAATGCTTACTTCGATGCAACATGCACCGCCACTCGAATCCGCGGCATCGATGCCTTCCAAGGATTGGAGGAGATCTGCTTGGGCAGCTTGGGTTGTTTCTCCGCCGAGCTCTCAACTTTGGCAAGGTCACGCTTGGAACTCCTGATCGTCCGACCAGAAGCAGTCGGCTGGTGGGTTTCTCCTGCCTTGCCCTTCGGGTCATGCAGCACCTTGGAGTGGGGTTCTATCGGGCCTCATAAGACGGGGAGGACTCCCTCTTCCCCCTCCTCCTAACTCTCTTATTCATCGTTGTTGTTGTCGTCGTCACTCTCGTCATCATCAAACCTCTCTAAGTACTGCTGCTCGGTGTCACTCATCATGTCCTGAGGCGAGTGGTCCACCATGGGGATCCTGGAGATTAGGTTCTGGAAGTCCTGAGAAGCAAACACACGCAAATGTGAGAATCAACCATACAAAAGATATTCTACCATTGAGCCGACTGAATCAGGGACGAGTTCCTCGATGGGCGGCAGGTCCTTGTGAAATGTTGGCACCAACCGAGTCCCTCATGGATTGTCATAGGTGCAAGTGACGGCCTTGATCTTGGCACCCACCTCCTTCTCGGTAAGATCTTCAGGATGCACCTGAGTGGAGTCACCCAACCCCTCATACAACCACATGGGGTGTGCCCTGGCCTAAAGGGTTGGATGCGTCGACTAAACAAAGTCTCCAGCAGGTTCATGCCGTTCACCCCAGCATTCAAAACGCGTGTTAATGCACTGGAAAAAATGTCAATGCCCACCTTCTCCTCCTCCATGGTGAGGGTCGGCGGAGCCCGTACCCTCTTGGTCGAGTACGGGGGAAGGCCCGACTGGTTGTTGGCGCTTGGGACGTCTCTGCAGTAGAACCAGGTTCCCTGCCATCCCTTAACGCAGTCGGGGAAACTCATCTTGGGAAACGACCTCCCTGATAACCCACAAGTATAGGGGATCGCAACGGTTTTCGAGGGTAGAGTATTCAACCCAAATTTATAGATTCGACACAAGGGGAGCCAAAGAATATTTGTAAGTAGTAGTAGCTGAGTTGTCAATTCAACCACACCTGGAGATTAATTATCTGCAGCAAAGTGATTAGTAGCAAAGTAGTATGATAGTTTTGATAGTAGTAGCAACAGTAACAGTAACTGTAACAGTGATAGAAGTAGTTTTATAGCAGGTGCAACAGTAACACTAGTAACTTAGGAGAAACAATATAATGGGAATTCATAGGCGTTGGATCAATGATTCATAGGATGATATTCATCATGAGACAGTTATAACCTAGGGCGATATGGCACTAGCTCCAGTTCATAAATATAATGTAGGCATGTATTCCGTAAATAGTCATACGTACTTATGAAAGAACTTGCATGACATCTTTTGTCCTACCCTCCAGTGGCAGAGGGGTCCTATTAGAAAAGAAGGGATATTAAGGCCTTCTTTTAATAGAGTACCGGAACAAAGCGTTAACACACGGTGAATACATGAACTCCTCAAACTAAGATCATCACCGGGAGTGGTCTCGATTATTGTCACTCCGGGGTTGCCGGATCATAACATGTAGTAGGTGACTATAACTTGCAAGATCAGATCTAGAACATGAATATAATGGTGATAACATAAACGGTTTAGATCTGAATTCATGGCACCCGGCCCAAAGTTACAAGCATTAAGCATAGCAAAGTCATAGCAACATCAATCTCAGAACATAGTGGATACTAGGGATCAAGCCCTCACTAAACTAACTCAATTACATGATGAATCTCATCCAACTCCTCACCGATCAGAGAGCCTACGAAGGAATTACTCACTCCCGATGGGGAGCATCATGGAATTGATGATGGAGAAGGGTTGGTGATGATGAAGATCGAAGATTTCCCTCTCCAGAGCACCAAATGGACTCCAGATCTGGCCTCTTGATGAAGAAGGGGAGACGGCGACGGCTCTGTCTCGTGAAACATGATAATTCTTTCTCCCTCATTTTTTCTGGAAAATTTGATTTTATAGCGTTGGTTTCAGGGTCTGCGGGGCCACCAGGTAGGGACAACCCACTTGGGCGTGCCTGGGGGGCAGGAGCGCCCTGGTGGGTTGTTCCCACCCACGTGCCCCCTCTAGTGGTTCTCAGCTCCAGAAATTCTATTTTATTATATAAAAAATTCTCGCAAAGTTTCGTTTCGTTCCGAGAAATTTTATTTCTGCACAAAAAAACACCATGGTAGTTCTACTGAAAAGAGCGTTAGTCGGGGTTAGTTTCATTCAAATCATGCAAATTAGGGTCCAAAACAAGAGGAAAAGCATTAGGAAAAGTAGATACGTCGGAGATGTATCAACTCCCCCAAGCTTGAACCTTTGCTTGTCCTCAAGCAATTCAGTTGATAAACTAAAAGTGAAAAAGAAAAACTTTTACCAACTATTTTGCTCTTGTTTGCATGAATAAGCTTAAACAACACCCAGGTTTTCAGCCAAAATTATAACTAACCATTTCAACAATAACTCTTAAAAATTATATTAACTCATATCAATGACATAATCAGCTAGCAAGCAATAATAAGATATCTCAAACATCAACACATTATCAAAACAACCATGATATAATATGACAATAGTGGTATCTTGCTAGCCCTTTTTTAGACCGCAAAACATACATGCAAAGCACCTCCAAAGTTCAAGAAGCGACGAAACATTGTAATTCATGGTAGAAAAGATCGAGTCATGATGCACCCAACATTAGCTACACAATGCATCAACATGACACCAGTGCTCTCAGGTTCTGACACTTATTTGAGAAGGTGATGACACAACATAAAAGTAAATAGATAGTCCCTTCGCAGAGGGAAGCAGTGATTTGCAGAGGTGCTAGAGCTCAAAATTTTAAAAATAGAGGTAAATGATATTTTGTGAACTGCACCCTTCTTGTTTACTTTGCGACCATCAGTTATCTATATCCTCCATGCTAAACACACTAGTGGCGGTTCCCAAGCGATAAAGTAAAAGTTATAACTCCGTAGGAGTTTTTATTTGATTATTTGTAAGCTCAATTCTTTTTGTAGTTTGGGACTGGGCATCCCTATTACCGCACTTTTCTCATGCAACGGCAAGTGGATAAACACTCGACCTGAGAATAACCTCCTTTGCATGGAAGATACCGACTACCTCCTATTGTTCTATCAACAATCCAGGTACACAAAGAGGATATTTATTTGAAGTTTTTATAGGTGGTACATGCAAATTTACTTAGAACGGCAGAGTAATACCGTATATAGGTAGGTATAGTTGACTCATCTGGAATAACTTGGCTTTAAGGTTTTTGATGCACAAGCAGAATTCCCACTTAGTACAGGCGAAGGCAAGCAAATAGGTTGAGAAGTGGCCAGCTAGAGAGCAACAACGATCATGAACATGCATTGTGCATAAGTAAAATTGGACACTAGCATGAGTAGGATATGAACACCATGAACATAAATATCATCGAGGCTATGTTGATTTTGATTCAACTACATGCATGATCATGTGCCAAGTCAAGCCACTCGAACATTCAAAGGAGGATACCATATCATCATACTACATCACAATCATTTTAACGCAGTGTTGACATCCAAGATAAATCATTATCCACTCCTAGCTACTTATGCATGGCATGAGAAACTATAATCTCTAATTGTCATTGCAAATATGTTTAATCATAGTGAGCTGAATCATGGATACTAGGTTAAACATATTTAGAAAAACAGAACAAGTCGAGATCATACCCGTTTCTCTCTGCCATGCCAGTTCATCGAATATCGTCATTATCGCCTTTCACTTGCATGACCAAACAATATTAAAATAATAATAGTGCAAGAGCACAGTGGACTCAGCTGGAATCTGCAAACATTTTATTCAAGAGGAGAAGACAAGGTAATATGGGCTCTTTATTAGATCAACAATAATGCAAATGAGAGCCACTCAACATTTTCATCGTGGTCTTCTCCTCGGTATGACTGAAATAAAAAGAAAATAAATTCAGAGAAACATACTGAAATATTTTTGGAGTTTTTGGTTTTCTTGAACAAGCAAATAAAAGGGAAAAGCAAAAATGAGAAAAACTATTTACACGGGAAAGCTCCCAACAAGTAAAAGAAGAACAAGGAAATCTTTTTTGGGTTTTCTTTGTAATGCTACAACAATTTAAACTAGGAAGAAAAATAAAAAAGAAGCAGGAAATATTTTTGGATTTTCTCAAGGTTTTTCAAACACACAAGAAGAAAGAAAGAAAATAAATCTAGCATGGATAATACAATGAAAGAGTGTGAACACCAACAACTGGAATGAAATGTGTGAACATGAATGTAATGTTGGTGGAAATACGTACTCCCGCAAGCTTAGGCTTTTGGCCTAACTTGGCCTAGGGCCACTCGAAGAAACCATGGGGTCCTATGTTGAAGTGCTGAGGAGCTGGCACCTGAGGATCCCACTCTTGAGGCTCCTCCTGTGCTTCAACTTGGTTGTTTCTATGGGCAACAATGTCCTTAGGCATAATCCTGTATCCTCCCCTGGCAATAGGATCAAACAAAGCAGGTGCAGGCAATGGAATAATGTCATGAGTGTCCACACTAAAAACCAGATTATATGGAATATGAATATGAGGGTAATCAGCAACAATAAACTGGTGGTGTTCCATAGCCGCATGATCTAGGCAAACTTGGGCAAAGGATAATCATGCTGGCGTATCTGAACGATAAAGTGATTCGCTAAGTGAGTAGCGTAAATACCACCATGTATTTTACCCTTGGATTTATTAATGTGAAGGCGACGTGCCACAATAGCACCGAAGTTATAGGCGTTGTTGCCATAAA
Organism: Triticum dicoccoides; assembly: GCF_002162155.2. Classification (NCBI taxonomy): domain Eukaryota; kingdom Viridiplantae; phylum Streptophyta; class Magnoliopsida; order Poales; family Poaceae; genus Triticum; species Triticum dicoccoides. The sequence continues at coordinate 95,373,868 of NC_041389.1, read as the reverse complement.
GTGCACGACGTAAAACAGCAAAGTCTGGAGTGCTAAGTGCACCTACCTTCTCTCTAGCAAGTAAGCACTTTGCAATCAATAGAGCAAAATAATGCATAGCAGGAAAGTGTATGCTAGTGGCGGTGACACCCGACACCCCTCTCTCATCCCCCACCGTCAGAATACGATAAAAACAATCAAACTCCTCAGGCCTAGGCTCTAACAAACCACCATTAGAAGGAAGCATGCATATATCACAAAATTCAGTAAAAGGTATCAATGGGTTTCAACATATAAATTAAACCGCACCTCAGGGGTATTATTCCTAGAATGGAAATGAAAATTTTGCACAAAGGAATTTGTGAGGAGATGATACTGTTCGCGTTCAACTGCGATCAAGTCAGTGAGGCCGGCCTTAGCAGCATATTGTGCAAACTCCTAAAGGATTCCGACCCCTTCCATGAATGGGTTATGCGTCCATTCGCACGGCCGTAGCTCCGCCAATCTCCGGGTACGGAGATCACTGTCAGATGACTCCCCAATAACTCCATGGAGCTCTTCTTGGAAGCAAACTTCCTAAAGATACTCATCCTTTTCCTATGAACAAAATCCTGAAATTTTTAGTCTAGAAAAGTTTCTATACAAAACTTTAAAATATTGGTAGCAACTACTCATAGGGAAGCATATAGGCCATAGCAAGCATTCAAACTACTTAGAACTCTAAGAATTCAACATGCAAGCTCGTCTACAGCAGCACCAAGAGTAGCTAATTATTCAAAATATAAACCACTGAAGAAAAAACTAATTCGACAAATGGAGGAGTCACATACCAAGCAACAATCCCCTGAAACAGTTTTGGAAACGGAGCTTCGAGCAAAGATATCAAATTTCATGGTTTCGGGAGCAAGAACGCAAGAGAGAGAGCAATGATGATTTTTTTGGAGGTAGGTGGTGATGTGGGATGAAGAGATAAGTGAGGGGGCCCACGTGGGGACCACAACCCACCAGGGCGCACCTAGGGGTCCTGGTGCACCGAGGTGGGTTGTTCCCACCTGGTGCACCTCCCTTTGATATTTTTTGCACCAAAAATTCTTAAATATTCAGAAAAAATCGTATTAAAATTTCAGACATTTCTAAGAACTTTTATTTTTGGGTCAATTTTTTTATTGCACGGGAAATTCAGAAAATAGACAAAACATGGCATTTTATTTTATTTAGCTAATAGGAACAGAAAATAAAAGGTAGGGATAGAAGGTAGTGATCACTAAATTCATCAAATTCATACCTCTCAAAAATGATCCATTAATAAGGTTGCTCAAGTCTTATTAACAACCACTTTTGATTAACATGAAACCGAGTAACTTTCGTAAATCACTAAGTTACCTCAAGGGGATATGAATATCCCAACAATAAGCATTTCATATTTCTTTTTAGTAGTAGGTAGTGGTAGTTGAAAACTTCCAATAGTGATTGTCGAAGATTTTTCATTAACATTAATACCATTCACTTGGAATTATTTCTTCGGAAAGTGCACCGTATGCTTTTATTGCAATCAATAACAACCCCTACATTATTGAAGAGACGTCTACCAAGGATAATCGACATATTGTCGTCCTCGGGCATCTCAAGTATAACAATGTCAGTCAAAATAGTAACATTAGCAACAACAATGGGCACATCCTCACAGATACCAATAGGTATGGCAGTTGATTTGTCGGCCATTTGCAAAGATATTTCAATAGGTGTGAGCTTATTCAAATCAAGTCTTTTGTATAAAGAGAAAGGCATAACACTAACACTAGCTCCTAAATCACATAAAGCAGTTTTCACATAGTTTCTTTTGATGGAGCAAGGTATAGTTGGTATTCCCGGATCTCCAAGTTTTTAGGTACTCCATCTAAAGTATAATTAGCAAGCATGGTGGAGATTTCAGCTTCTGGTATTTTTCTCTTATTAGCGATGATGTCTTTCATGTACTTTTCACAAGGAGGCATTGAGGATATCAGTCAAGCGTGTATGCAAAAAGACTGGCCTAAGCATTTCAGCGAAGCGTTCAAATTCTTCATCATCTTTCTTTTTAGTTGACTTAGGTGGAAAGTGCATAGGTTTTTGAACCCACGGTTCTCTTTCCTTACCGTGTTTTCTAGCCACAAAGTCTCTTTTATCATATCTTTTATTCTTGGGTTGTGGGTTATTAAGATCAACTGCAGGTTCTATCTCAACATCATTTATCTGGTTCTCTTTCATTGTTGAGTGTCTTCATGAACATCAGCATTATGTTTTTCACTATCACTAGGTGAATGTTCATTACCAGATTGAGTTTCAGCATCAGAAATAGAAACATCATTATCATTATCAAGAGGTTCTTCTACTTTAGGTTCACTAGAAGCATGCAAAGTCCTATCATTTTTCTTTTTCTTCTTCTTTTTAGAAGGACTAGGTGCAGTGGTATTATTTATTTTTGAATCTTGTTCATTTCTTTTTGGGTGTCGCTCAGGATAAAGTGGTTCCTGAGTCATTTTACCCCCTCTAGTTGCAACTCTAACAACAAAGTCTCTTACATTATTTTTCGTTTCATCAAGCAATTCTCTTTGAGATTTAGCAACTTGTTCTAATTGTGTTTGAACCATAGAATCATGTTTTGCCACACCTCTAACATCATTTGAGATTCTAAATAACAAGTCACTCAAGCGAGCAATCATGTCAAATTGTATTTCAATTGTTTCATAACATTTTCATTGAAGTGATCTTGTTTTCTAATGTAATTCTCAAACTCATAAAGGCATTGGCTAGGGTGCATATTCTGAGGATTATCATTATCATTAAATTTCATTAGAGAATTTACCTCTACCACCTTTGGGGGTGGTGGTGTATCAAGACCATGTATTTCTTCAATAGGAGCTAAAATTTTGACATCCTCAACTTCAATACCTTTTTCCTTCATAGATTTCTTTGCCTCTTGCATATCTTCTGGACTGAGATATAAGATAGCCCTCTTCTTCAGAGTGGGTTTAGTAGGTGGTTCAAGAAGAGTCCAATCATCATAATTTTGCAATATGTTATTCAATAATTCTTTAGCTTGCCAAGTAGTTCGTTCCCTGAAAACACAACAAGCACAACTATCTAGGAAATCCCTAGAAGCATCGGTTAGTCCATTGTAGAAGATATCAAGTATTTCATTTTTCTTAAGAGGATGATCATGCAAAGCATTAAGCAATTGGAGAAGCCTCCCCCAAGCTTGTGGGATACTCTCTTCTTCAATTTGCACAAAGTTAAATATCTCCTGTAAAGCAGCTTGTTTCTTATGAACAGGAAAATATTTTTCAGAGAAGTGATAAATCATATACTGGGGACTACGCACACAACCAGGAGAAAGAGTATTGTACCAAGCTTTAGCATTACCATTTAATGAGAATGAAAATAATTTGAGAATATAGTAATAGCGAATCTTCTCGTTATGAGCAAACAGGGTGGCTATGTCATTCAGCTTAGTACGACGTGCCACAACAGTTTCAGTTTCATAACCATGGAAAGGATCAGATTCAACCAAATTTATTAACTCTGGGTCGACAGAGAATTCATAATCCTTATCATCAATAAAGATAGGTGAATTAGCAAACTTAGGATCATATTTCATTTTAGCATTCAGAGATTTTTCTTTATACTTGAATAATAATTTTTCTAGATCATCTCTATCCTTACAAGCAAGACTATCTCTAGTTGCCTCCTCACCCATAACATCACCTTCCGGTACCTTTGGCAATTCATATCTAGGAGGGATAGTTATATTAGGTATCTAAAGATTTTCAGTTTCAAGCTCATCATATGATTCACCTAATGGCACAATATCATCAAGAAATTTGTTCATCAAGAAATTCACCTAATGGCACAATATCATCAAGAAAGGTACTAGCATCATCATAATTATCATTCATAGCAGAAGTAGCATCATCAATAAGTTGCGACATATCATGATTGATAGCATGTCGTGGCATTGCAAGTTTACTTATAACAGAAGGTGAATCTAAAGCAGAGCTAGATGGTAGTTCCTTACCTACCCTCGTCTTAGAGGGAAAAATCTTAGTCTTAGCATCCTTCAGATTCTTCATAGTGATAATTTGGCAATAATCCCAAGTGATTCAACAAATATAGCTATGCTCCCCGGCAAAGGCGCCAGAAAAAAGATCTTGATAACCCACAAGTATAGGGGATCACAATAGTTTTCGAGGGTAGAGTATTCAACCCAAATTTATAGATTCGACACAAGGGGAGCCAAAGAATATTTGTAAGTATTAGTAGCTCAGTTGTCAATTCAACCACACCTGGAGATTAATTATCTGCAGCAAAGTGATCAGTAGCAAAGTAGTATGATAGTTTTGATAGTAGTAGCAACAGTAACGATAACGGTAACAGTGATAGCAGTAGTTTTATAGCAAGTGCAACAGTAACAATAACAGTAGTAACTTAGCAAAAACAATTTAATGGAAATTCGTAGGCATTGGATCAATGATTCATTGGATGATATTCATCATGAGACAGTTATAACATTGGGCGATACGACACTAGCTCCAGTTCATAAATATAAAGTAGGCATGTATTCCGTAAATAGTCATATGTGCTTATGAAAAGAACTTGCATGACATCTTTTGTCCTACCCTCCCATTGCAGCGGGGTCCTATTGGAAACTAAAGGATATTAAGGCCTCCTTTTAATAAAGAACCAGAACAAAGCATTAACACGCGGTGAATACATGAACCCCTCAAACTACAGTCATCACCGGGAGTGGTCCCGACTATTGTCACTCCAGGGTTGCCGGATCATAACCGTAGTAGCTGACTTTAACTTGCAAGATTGGATCTAGAACATGAATATACATTACAAAAAAAGACACATCCATGACATTTTGGGCCAAACAATTTTTTCTATCATGCTTATGAGACTTCTATGACGATAATTGTGACAAAACCCGGTATCATAATAGATTGTGGTGAAATCCTACTTCTATGACAAAAAATCATGACATAAAATGGGATTTTCGTCCTGGGCGGGCCGGAGACGCAGTTGCATGATATTATTTGGGCCATCCATGACGGAAAAAACCGTGGTAGAAGCCAGGACGAGGAGAATATCGGGGAGTTCCCGGTTACGGTGGCTGGTCGGGGCCGAGCGATGCACAGAGGTTTGCACTTTTCTTTTGTACACGTACGTGTGTGGGTGCGAGGCGTTGGGCCCTAACTGAACCAAAGTGAGGTGTTCGCCTACTGAACCCGAGCGATTGCACTACAGGCTACGCGTTACTGAACCCGAGCGATCGATCGATCTAGCTGTTAACTGAACCTGATCGAGCGATTCCTTCGCTACTGCTGCTAACTAAAGCCGATCGAACCTGCTACCTCTAGATGAACAGTGATTGTTG
>NC_041389.1:95326541-95368190 GCF_002162155.2 Triticum dicoccoides | reverse complement strand
GTTGTCGCTGGATGAACAGAACCCCGATTGAGCCAATTGGGGGTGGATGAACATGACCCCGTGTAGGGCTGGTTGAATAGTAGCTGGTGGAGGGCTGGATGAATAGTAGCCCATGGTCGGGTGGTTGAACATGACCCCGTGGAGAGGTTTGGTTGAACAGTAGCCAATGGAGGAGCGGTGGAGACTGGATGAACATGAGCCTGTAGATCAACAGTCGTAGGTGGAGGCTGGAGAAGGTCGAGGGTGGATGAACAGTAGCCCGTGGAGGTTGGAGGAGGTCGACGGTGGAGATGAACAGTAGCCCGGGGAGTCCCGTTTTGCGGTACGCCAGACCCCTCCCGACGAACAAGACCCCGTTTCGACCATAGGAGGTCCGAGAGAAGTCCGTTTCCTCCATTTTGAGGTACGCCAGACCCCTCCCGATGCACAGGATCCTGTTTCGACCATGGCTGGTCAAACAGAAGGTCGTTTCCTCCTTTCTGTGGTACACCAGGCCTCATTTCGGCTGTTCCGTCCAAGCCGATTGGCTCCAGATGAAAATCACACATTCTGTTGCCTGCCGATGAACAAGACGACGCAGTTTCTCCGTTCCGACCCAGCCATGTACACGAGCCCTACCCATACGTATGCGCGAGTAGGTGTTCGAGACCCCGCCCGTATGTATGTACGTGGCTGTACTTACTTTGTTGCACACTGGCTATACGTACGTGTACACGATATTAATGAGAATGCATAACATGCTACATGCACGCCTCTACTACAACACATGCGCGCCTCTACTATGACACGTGCCCTTCCTAACTCGGCCACAGCTCATCGCTGCAGCCTGCAAATAGACCGATTAAACAATATGTACGTACACATTCGCGACCAGAATGACAACACTACATATGCTTCGACTAGGTGGGTCCAGACTGTCAGGGAGGATAAGGAGGCACTTCCTTGTGTCCGAAGATATAGCCAATGGGTCCCAGCTATCAGGGAGAGAATCATTTTTTTTGCGAAATACGGTGGCCCGTCCGGTGGGTCCCTACTGTCAGGTGGAGGAATCATTATTTTACGCGGAATAAGGTTGCACTTCCTTGCTCCAGCCATGGACCCAGCTGTCAGCCTCCCCACGTGCAGTACTCTTCCGATGGAAGTCATTCCTTGACCACATTGACCATGCCGCGCGGAGAGCACCAAGGCGGTAGACGACGACGAGGCCTAGGAAGGGGACGACGCGGAGCCAGGGAACACGCGGCAGTGGATGCCCGGGCGAAGAGGAGTATGAGGGTTGACTGGTTCGGGTGCGGTGTGAGGCTGCCGTCGCCACATAATAACATGGGTGTGGGTGAGTAGAGGGATGGCCTGACCAGCGGCGGGAGTAGTAGGGGTGGTGAGGCCACCACGGCAGCACAACCGGCCACAAGAGGCAGGAGCACGCGGCACAATCGGTGCTGGTTTGGGCGGCTGGAGCAAGAAGACCAGAGGTTGAAGAGGCACTATGGCCGTTGGATGGACATCGTACGATCACTGGAGCTAGAATCGTTCATATTGACTAAGTTGACAAAGCCCTCTGTCCCCGTCAACTTAGTAGGCCCACAAGTCAGCCTCCAAGTATGGTGGGTCCCAGCTAGCAGGGGGAGTATTAATATATATTTTTGTGTTGCCACGCCAAGCCGAGCGCATCCAAGGTGGTGGACGAGAGCGAGGCCTCGGACAGCAACGAGACAGAGATGAAAAGACGCGGGAGTGGAGTCGCAGGCGGAGAGGTGTACAAGGGTTAACTGGTTCTGGTGCGGCGTGGTTCGGCAGTCGGTGGAGAAGAACAGGAGGTGAGGAGGGTGGACGGATGGCCTGGCCGGCGGTCGGGTAGCGCTTCACAGTGAAGTGTGCTAAGCAGAGCTGCTAGCGGCACGAGGCGGGAGCAGGTGGTCCTGGCGGCGCTGGAGGAAGAAGACGAGAGATTGAATATGGATGTTGGTCATTGGATGTAAATCCAACGACTAACAATGTGAGAATCATTTGTTGACTAAGTTGATAACGACTTGTGTTGGCTTTGACCTATTGGCCCACATTTCAGCCTCCAAAAATGTGGCACATATTCAACCCATTTTTTCAGAACTTAAAGTCCATTTGATATTTTTTTTGTTGAGAATTATAGTCCATTTGCTGGGCTGGGTGAACAAATAATGTAGCATCCATGCGACCCATTTTTTTAAACTATAGCCCATTTTCACTTTCTCAAATACACGAATTTGCTGGGCTGGCTGAACAAATAATGTAGTGTCCATGCGCCCCATTTTTTTTTCTGAAAAATTACAGGCCATTCGCACTTTCTCGAAATACACGATTTTGCTGGGCTGGTTCAAATTATAAGTTTGGGTTGGGCACAACAATGTTATAAAAAAATAAACAGGAGCTGAGCATTTTGTTATAAATATATTTAAATAATAAGTGATTTATTATTATGGTGGTCCTTAAATCTTACCAACCTTTTGTACACAATCACCAGGATTTTCGTTGCCTTAATGTAAAAAATCCAGGATTTTATTGTTAAGAAATTATTTTATAATTTAATAAGATGTGGGATATTGTTTTCTTATATATGTAAGTATCTGTTAAATATATGGTGAAAATAGCAATAATATATAATAACATATAAATAATTGAAATATATATAATATAGTTAGAAGGGAAAGATAAGTTGAACCTAGCGTTCCTATTCTTATATAGAAAAATAGAACAGATCTCTGCGTTTTCTTCAAAAGAAACACATAAGTTGGGCTGCCGATGTTTCAGGAAAAATAAACCCTTAGATGGGAGGTCCATAGGTCGGTCGATGCATGACGACCCTCAAGGACATACAAACTGGCATGTCATGGGTTGCGCATGTTAAAAAAGAAAGCCTAGACGGGACAACCCACAACCCAGCTGATACTTGTTGGCCCACTGATAATAAATAATACCTGCCAGCTCCCCCAAAAAATGTAACTATGTTGACAAACTCGTGGGCCCGAATGTCAGTATAGCATTAGGAGGAAGTATTTTTTTCAATGAGGCACTTCCTTGCGTATGGCCATAGTCCTAGTTGGTCCCGACTGTCTGCCTCTCCATGTACAATCCTCTCCAGATTCCTCTCATTTATTCAGCATGTTCACAATGGCAGACAGTGGCGCCACGGCGAGCGCACAAAGGCGCTAGACGAAAATGAACCACCTGAAGCAGTGCCTTATTTCTACCGAAACTACTGAACTAGCCCAGTGGCCAAGTGACACTACCCTACCGCTGTTCCGCCCGGGTTCGATTCCACCTGATGCATGGAAAATATCTCCAATTTTTTTGCCTTTGCCATTATTGACATGTGGGTCCCATTTTTCATTTACACACACCACGTCCAACACTTGCCAAAATTTCGTCCCTCATTTTCTCTGTTTTTCGCACACTCGACATTGTGTGGGCATTTTGAAAATATCATATCTTTTTGACTGTGCATCATATGAAGATGTGCTATGCATGAATCTTGATCGACGTGATGTTAACTGGCTAGTAGTTCCATTTTCGACCACAAATAAAACTTACAACATTATGTTATCCCTGTTTGAAAAGGGCGTGTTAATATAAATGCTCTACCTCTGAAACCTGCAATTTCTTATCTGAAACTGAAACTTGCAGTTTCTTATCTGAAACTGAAACTTGCACTTTCTTCTTTGAGAATCACATTGTCTGCACTTTTATACTCCTATGAAACTACATTTTTAAGTGCCAAATATAGATCTCTAGAATTCATAAAATACTTCATATGCTCAATACTACAAATCTGAAATTCAAAAGACATCCATATCTGAAAGTACTCTCAAAATACACAACACAAAACATAATTCACAACCTGCAAATACTGACAACCCTAAGCTCCTCCTGACAATTCACAACCTGCCCGACTATTGGGCTAGGGGGGGGGGGGCAGTCCCCTCCTATTCTGCGGCGGCAGACAGCCGCCCCGTGAGATGATGTGAACGGCGAGGGATAGGATGGTGGGGAAGCATCGCCGGGCCAACTACTTTTCTCGTCTTGAAGTTGGGTTCGGTCGATGAAGACTCCACCGACTCGCTCTAGCATGGCACCCTCACAAACGACACCCTATAGATCCTCGATCCTTCAATCTCTGGTGGATTCTCCATCTGGGATCGATACTCCCACCACCGCTGCCTCACAATCGGATTCGGTGAATCTATTTTCTCCATGGCCCAGAGGAGCAGCTCTATGTACTCCGACGTGACTCCCTTTGGGAGTATCACCGCCTTTTTGCTCTGTTGCAGATATTTGGCCATGGATGTCACCATTGCCGCTAATTGGTGTTTGTTGTCAAACCAAGACTGTATCTCCAACATCCTAGCTAGCTTCACAGGGTCATCGTCTACGATCCTCACATATCAGTTGTACTCCTCCATCGATCTACTTATCCACAGCACCTTCACTAGCCGGTGGTGGTTTTTGAATGGAAGAGGAGAGGAGCGGCGCTTGTTTTGGATTAGAACGGGAGAGGAGCGGTGCTGATTTTGGTTTGGAACAGGAGAGGAGGGGCGGTGGTTTTAAAATGGAAGAGGAGAGGAGTGGTGCTGGATTTAGATTGGAACAGGAGAGGAGCGGCGGTGGTTTAAGAGGAGAGGAGCGGCGCTGGTCTTGGAAGTATTTTTTTGTTTTGCATATTTTGGGTCAAAGTTTGACCACGTACTGTATTTGACAATCAAAATGTGAATGCATGTCACCAAAAATTGTGTCGTTTGGTTCGTATCTGAATGTACTTTCAAATTATATTATTTTTCAACATATAATATATATTTTATTTGTGAAAATCATGGTCAATTATGACCCAAAATAAAGGGAGACTAGTTAATGTGGGGTCTCCTTCTTAATTGAAGGGTAAATTGATTTTGATTTTGATCCAGTCACAGCACGCCAGCCCTCTCATCCAATCCTAAATCGCTGCTGCACGCTCCTCTCCCTCTTCTCCATTGCCAAACCACCTCCTCTCCTCTCCATCATATCCATTCCAAAACCACCGTCTCGCCTCTCCCTCTTCTCCATTGCAAAACCACGGTATATGCTTCGGTGCCTTAAGGAACCTGCCTTTGTGTATATGACATGTGGGCCCAGCTGGTGGCTGGCCCACATGTCAGTGACCCAAACACAAGTGCCTTTAAGGCACCAAAGCAGCGTCCCAAAACCACCCCTCTCCTCTCCATCTTCTCCATTGCAAAACCACCGTCTCGCCTCTCCCTCTTCTCTATCGCAATACCATCGTCTCTCCTCCCATCTTCCAAAGCTAGCACTAGACCTCTGAGAAGGACATCTATGGAGAGGATGCAGCAGCGAATCGGGCAGATCACCGGCGGTGACCATATATAGTTAGCCAGGTTGAAGGAGATCCTTACTTGGTTTGACAATGAGTGGGAGATTTCAAGGACGGTGAGGGCCATGTGGCAATGTATGCGAAAGAGCGAGACGACAGCGATGATGGCGGCGATGTACTCCTCGGCCGCAGTCACGCCGCAGTCCTTCGAGTTCATCGAGTATCTCATCTGGGCAATGGAGCAGATAGATTGGCCTGAGGTGAAAGTCAGGCAGAGGTGGCGGGCGTACATTTTGAAGGTCGAGCATCTAGAGGATAACAAATCGATCGAGTATGGTGTGCCGTTCGTGAGGGTGCATAGCGAGCCGGAGCCACATGAGTATTCGTTCTCCCAGTGCAGGAGGAGACCGGATGGCGTGACGTCGCTGACCCGCCATTCTCCATGGTTCCCTGGACGCTCGCCTCATTTCAAAGGAGGCGGTAGATTTAAGGTAAGCTTTGCACTAACCTAATCTTCCATCTGCTCATGCTTACAATCAGTATGACGGCTAACGAAAATCATTCTTACAATCAGTCTCCGAGTACTAAGCCAATCACCCTAAAATAGCTCTCGATCTTTGGGTCAAAGTTGTGACACTATGTACAAATAAAGAAAAATAGATTGATGCTTCTTTCAGAAAAGAGTACTCCCTAGAAAACTGCTAATATAAGCTACTAGTATTTGGTTAGACTAGCCACAATGGGTAGTAACATAGAATAGTAACATGCATATGCTACTAGTCTATGTTACTATCTCTACAGTGGGGAGTAACATATGTGTGGTAACATGCAACACTTTATTTATTACACTATAGACTCATCTTGCCTTCATATGTGTGATGATACTCATACTACTAGTAACTAGCTATGTTACCACTTTCCTCTCTTTCTTCATTTATTGCTTGCCACATCATCTATTTTATCTAGATATGTGTGATGTTACTACCTATGTTACTCCCACTGTGGGTAGTCTTCGAGGATTTGCTGCCAAGAAAGATCCGTCCACAGAGAGGGCCACACATCCCACTTGTGGTGATGGATGCTAATGCGTGCATGGAGCAAGGTTGGTGTTGGTAATTTCTACTTGGCACACTTTGCACTCTGCATATATGTCGGTTGCAGTTCCACCAAAATGCAGCAGAATAACCCTGTTTTCAAAGATAATGAAAAAGTGTGATTACATTATAGTGGTACTAGTTGATGGAACACACACTAATAAATAGAAGAAAATATTGTGATAGTATCATAATATGCCATGCTGCGAGGGCGAGATGGGCCCTATGACGCCTCATACGACAGGCCTCATACTGGAAATCGACCCAATTCTCCCCGATACACCTTCTGCCAGTGATTAACATGTACAACGATAGTACAAGGAGGGGCCTTGAGACATTCCAATCTCTAGTTTTGTGCAGATCAACTAAAATTAAGCACCCCAGTTTGTAGAAATCCTTAAACATTAACAATGGGAATAGTTGACGAAACATATACTAACAAAGAGAAGCACTTTCTTTATCAACATTGGAAATGAAATGATAGAGAGGACAGTCGCTCTATTTTAACTATATTATTACTTCATTTCATCAGTCGCACTAGGGTCGAGCAGGTGGAAAATGAGGTGTACCGCGCGTTGCAGGGATGGAGGCTAGGGGTGCTTAGACTGGGATGCTGAAGCTAGCTCTTTCAGTCCCTATCTTCCCCCCTCATGTTTCTGTGGTAGCATTTGGGTTGTAATCCAAACTTGGTCGAGCTGGTTCTGCGTCCCCCTACCTGCCTAGCTTATGTGGCAAACTTGTCTCCTGCTAGTACTCAGTCCATTCTAGTAGTAGTTGCATAATTGCCCATTTACACTTAGATGTTGTCGGATAATGGTTCTCTATGGTTGGGTTTCTTTAATGAAATTGGAGGAAACCCCCTCTTTCGATATATAAAAAAATCAGTGGCACTAGTGGTGCTAAAACATTGCCTCAAATTAAGAGAGCCACTAGATTAAGGTGCAAAATAATAATATTACTGCTTTATCATGGTAGTGCCAAAACAGTAGAACAAGAGCAGACTCAACATGCAGGATCTTTGGCAAATGGTCGGACCAAAAAGGAACATACCTCGTGATGGGAACCATATCTGTAGTCAACGCCATCGTAGAAGCGATGACACCAGTCACCACCATGGATCATTCAATTCACGGGACCTTTCTATGCAGTTCACCTGAAATGAAGCAATGTCCCATGAGCTAGCAGTTTCTTCATTTTTTTTAAGAAAAGGGCTACAGCCCCGGTTCCATTTCCATTAGAAAACGAAACCCACGGAGCTTCTTCTTTATTAGTTGCAATAAAATTGAGCAACATCAAGGTTGGTTGTGAAGCTCGTGGAATGTTCAACTATAATTTGGATATCATTTGTGTAGTTCAACTAAGACCAGGCGTGAAATGTATATCTCTGTTTGCACAAAAAGGTGGAAAGGAGGGTGACTAACAAGTGATGAAACATACATCAAATGAAAAGAACCATGTTCCTTATCTGAATGGCAATCATACAAGGGCAGTAGCAATTTCTAAAGCAGGAGCATTGCTAGATATTAGTGTGGGCATTAGGATTAACTATGACAATCGTTAAATACGACATTACTTTATTGGCGCCATTGCATCATTTTACCAGAAACATTACATTACCAGATGCTACAGAGTTGGTATTTGGGCACGAGGGAGTAGTCGGACCAGGACAGTTGCATTTCTAACAAAAAGACGCACCTTATCTTAATGGGAAATTTAGCAGGACATGAAAAACAGTGCCATTGATTCATATTACTGGAGGCATTACATTGAAAACAACATTAGTTTAATGTGTCTTTACTTTTAACTGTGCGACTGCTACATTTTACCAGTGGCATTACATAAGAGGGGCTTGGGGCAACAAACATCAAAATAGGATATCTGGGTTGGTCCCATTTTTGTTCGGTATAGCCACCTTATACTATGTGAGGCTAATAAATCTAGTGTTGGACACACTTTGTTGACTTGTCCCCCAGTCCCCACTTTCTTTCCATTTTCAACCAATAGATCAGGTTTACATTGAGTTTGTACTACGTTTCCCTTTATTTCCCTATTAGACCAAGAGACCAGTTGGATAGCCAGTCTCTGCTACTTTTCGCCCCCATTATTTCCTCTTTCGACAAAGTCCTAGACTTAGGTAAAAAATCTTCCCTCACCCTACCCCCTTCCGACCAAGATACAAATGTAGCAACGTCGGGAGCTGGGGAAGTAGAGCAAGGCCAGTTTCGAAGGAAGTTATACCTGATGGTCACTGGGATGTCGCTAGGTGGGCAGCGGGAGGCCGGATCTGCCCACACTGCGGCAGCAAGGAAGAAGGGGTCAGAGGCCCTCCCTAGCCGGCAGTGCGTGGGAGAGAACGACAAGGCATGCTAATCAGGATGCACCGGCAGTGGGTAAGAGTCGTCGCCGAGGACGACCATGTGAATGTTGCACCTTCTCACCTTCCTCGACGGAGAGGATCAGACTGGATCTGTGACCAGCGGTGAGCAGAGAGAGATTGTGGCCACTGCTGTCGTGCTTAGATCTAGAGAGGACGAGACAGTGTGAAGAGAGAAACACTAGCAAGCAAGCAAGAAGGCTCCTGCCTATACAGTGGAGTAGTTTTATTTTGTCTACCGGAGCCGGCTTGACCTCATCAGTGGCTGTCGAGAAGTCTTCATGCACGTGCCCCGGAGGCGCAGTTGTCGTCATTTTCATCTGAAGCATCGGATTAACATATAACACGAAAAAATGTCACATGACAAGAAACCATAACCTCACTGGCCCAAGGAGACAACATGAATCCCGACGGACAAACTAGACAAGGATCAAAGCTCAAATTAAATATAAACTCGTAGAAAAGGGGTCCATCGATAGATGTCATATTTAACATAGCCGGCTTAACCTAGATGGCAGCCGAGTAGTCTTTGTGCATGTGCCCCCAATGACCAGCGCCTTGGTGGAACTCAGTTGTTGCTATTTAACCCTCGCAGTGATCTGAAGCACATGACTGCTAATATTGTGAGATGACAAGAAACCTTTATTTTAGATTTCTCATCAGAACTATAGCCCTGTACAACACATCCTGCATGATATGTAGACGATAGCCAACCCAACAGTGTCTGCTGGAGTCTGGTCACATGCATCGACGAACTGATCTTCTGTGTCATGTAGGGATCGTCCAGGCACCGACATCTGTACAACACTGCTCTAGTACTATCGCTTGTGTCTCTCTTCTATTAACTCACCCGACTTGAGAGGGCGGGGAGTGTGCCTATGGTCGGTTCTCAATGGCGGTCCCACATGTGTGTGCAAATGCAATATGACGCGCATTCTATTTGGAGCGGTGTGACAGACCGACCGACCGTCTAGGGTGCAACGCAAACGCGTCAGGCGTGCTCTATACTCCATACATGTATACTGCCGTTTTCTTGAGGCTTTGCTCCATGGCACAATCCATGGATACAAAATTATACTCTAGTACTATTTAAAAGTCGAGAGTGGGGCTTTTCCCGCACAGTAGGTGGGGAAGTTCCGCCTAGTCGGTTCGACACAGACGCGAGAAGATGAGGGAGTAGGCTGCTGCAAACATGGGGTTGTGTGATATGACAAAGAGTTACTGCTGGACATGTGGGCCCCGTTTATTTGACTTGCCAATATCATTTTAACTGCGGCACTACGACCAGCGTGAGTCTCCTGATTCCTGACCACCTCCATGGTATACACGTGCCTCTCCCAATGCTCCACCATGTAGAGCATGGTTAGTATACCCAACTGCTGGTGCTGCATGAGTATATAAACATGCCATGTCATCAGAAGTTAGTAGTATTATTTATTATTCATACAATAGGGTTGGCTATATGGTTGGCTATAAGGTTTTTCTCACTTTCTCTCTATATCTCTCCTTGTATTAAATGCTTTTGTCTAGGAGAGCGTGTAGAGGCTGTCTCTTGAATGAGAGCCCACTCCTCCACTTTTTCCTTGCCTCTCTCCTCCACATATGCAAAAATGCCATGTAAGTGGGCTTATAGCCCACTATTGTACTTGCTCGTACAGGTGCTAAGCCTGCCACATAGGCATAAAGTCTGATGTGGCAAGTTAATTAAGAAGAGAGAGACTAGTTTGGTGACCCCAGGAAGAAACGGTGCCAAGCGCGTGTACCTAGGTGAAAATACAATTTTGTGTCTATAGCTAATTAAATGAAGCAAGCTTAGCAACAAAAAACTGAGCACCTCTGCATTGGGGACTTGAGTTGCTAAGCCATTTAATGCCCTTAGCAACTCATCTAAGCACCATTTCATTGGAAGAGGTCACTCCTTGGCAAATGCAATAAATACTAAGAAGAAAGAGATATAGAAAAGTAAAAAAAATACCCTTATAGCCAACCTTATAGCTAACCTTGTTGTATGAGTGACTAAGTGATGACTATGTATGACATGCCAACATCAGATAGCTTAACACACCATGTGAAATCTCCAAGGGTGCAACCGCGCAAGGAGACGACGGTCGTGGTAGGCACGACCATGATACGGGCTGCTGCCAGCCCTTGGATCTGAGATCGAATAGTTGCATGCAAAGTTGCTGAAACTTTGCAGAATAATCCTCTAGGATAGGACAATCACCCATAGGACTAGAATCACGCCATGCAACCGTTTGATCTCAGATCCAAGGGCTATCGGAAGCCTGTATCATGGGAGCATGGAAAGCTTCATATCACCTGTAATTTTCAAGACACTTGACGTGCGGACATGCAGATGTATGAAGCCATTTAATTGGGTGTCGAGTAGACATGACATCTAATTGGGCCCCCATAGTACTATGCATGAATCCATTTACCCACCAGGCAAGCCACTACCCTGCCGTTTGCACACCCCACTCAGCATTTTTCACTACAAAAAAAATACACTTCCGTGATGATACGTGTTTGTCACAGTAGGTCGCGTTTTTTTTTCATGCATGTACATCCATGACGATTTTATGACAGAATCAAGATAGTCATACCTGTGTTGTCATAGAAGTGTTCCATGACATTACCAAAATTATCATCACGGAAGTGTCCACTTCCATGACGATAAATCACGCGTCACAGAAGTGCTTTCGTCAAGGGTGACCAACACGTGGCATCCACCATAATGGAATGCCGTTAAGCTATCGGGTCCGGTTTTGGATCCGATAACCCGTTAACAGCCCGGACCAACAGGGATTTTCCATGTGTAGAATCATCATTGGCCGAAGGAAACACGTGTTGCCTCACCGTTGGGACAGATGTCATCCACTCATTGGACAGGAGGCGCCTATGACAGGTCGACACGTGCACGGCCCAATAGTGGCCCATTCCGGTGAAAAAGGCCGGCCCAGTAAAAATTAGCAGGCCGGCCCATATAAGGCCTACTTGTGTCAGGTCCATTTAAGACCACGGCCCATATGAGATGTGCCAATTCGGCCCATCAATGACCCGTTAAAGATTTGACACCATTGCATCCCATCGTTAGTTCGAGCTCGTTAACAGCCCGCTATATATTTGGGCTCAATATCAGCCCGATGAGATTTCGGCCTCTTAACGACCCATTCAATGGATGGGCCAATTTTCATGATGTACATCTTTTGGCCTTTTAGCATCCCATTTGAATGTTGGGCTAATTTCCGGCCCGGTGTGTCTTTCAGCCTGTTGATGGCCCATAAATCTGATGGGCCATTTGTAGTCGGACCTGAGTTTCGGCCATTTAGCAGCCCATTTAAGTGTTGGGCCAATTTCCAGCCCGGTGTATCTTTCAGCCTGTTGACGGACCATATATTAGTTGGGCCATTTGTAGTGAGACCTGAGTTTTGGCCTTTTAGCGACCCATTTAAATGTTGGGCCAATTCCCGGCAGTGTGCCTTTCGGCCTGTTAACGGACCATAAATGAGTTGGGCCATTTGTAGTCGGACCCTAGTTTTGGCCTTTTAACGGCCCATGCCCTTCATGGTCCAATACCAGCCCGGTTTCTCTTTCGGCCTGCTAAAGGCCCACAACACAGTTGGGCCATTTACGACACGGCATGACTTTCGGTCTCTTAGCGGCTCATGCTCTTCATGGTCCAGTACAAGCCCGCCGTCTCTTTCGGCCTGCTAAAGGCCTACAATATAGTTGGGCCATATGTAGCCCATGAAATCAATTGGGCCCACCTGTTGCCCTCTTCGATGTCGGCCTGTTATTGACCCGGGAGGTAAGAGGGCCGACCATTAACTTTCGGCCTAGTAACGTCCCATTAACTTAATGGGCCCACTAAAGTTTCTACATGTCTTTAGGCCAAATTAGATAATTTGAGCCCATTACAACGAGCAATTATGCACAGGACCAAAACCGATCAAGCAAAGGTACGACGGCATACAGGGAAAGACGTTGCACATCCAGCATATATTACAAGAAATTACATCCACTAGGAAATCAAAGATTGATGCTAGTGCAAATAAATGAGAAGAACCTAACGATCTACAATGTCACAATCTGCAACCTCAGCATGGATGACGCCCATAAGCATGTGGGAAAGTTCTTGCTGCTTTGCTACACTGTCTCTGAAAACATTGATCGGTTGTTGGGTCGCACGACTCTGCACCTCTGATTCCTCCACCATTTCCATCATTGCTTCAGCCATTAATTGGTTCACAAACATACATTTATTCCGTTGCATTCTAGACAGAGGATACTGAACAGATTCAGATGGTGATTTTGGCACGCTTGTATTATTGATAGTGGAGAGTGTCCCGACCACTGCATCATAACATAAATTAGGAGGGGAACCAAACAAATTAATCATGGATTATTGCCATATTACCTAGCATAGATTTATTCGAAAGAAACAGTGGGGTTGCCTTGCTGTTTTCAGAGTTTGTCTTCTTATCTTCAGGAGCCTGCACCAAATTAACTCACTAGCATTGCTATCATTGGCCAAGTCAGATAATAGGAAAGCAACATTGAGACAACGAGTGTTTGAGCAACTAGCCTACACCAAATTAACACAATATGGTATAGCTATCATCAGCCAGGTAAGGTAATACGAAAGCAACATTGACACAATGAATGAATGGGCAACCAGAGCAACACCACAATTCAGTAATGTGCACGATATGAGATAGTACACTCATGCAGCTCAGTATGCAAAACTACCAGGCAGTTTTCCTTACAAAAATCAACATTGGCGCCTTTAACATTTTGCTACAACTAATTTTAGATCAGATAAAGGTTAGATTCACGCTGATTAACAAAATACATGCTAATGTAAAAATATAGTGATATACAACAGGTACTTACATCAGCATTGGAGCACAGAGAATTCCCGCAAGATATTTTCCTCGAATACGATCCCAATGGAGGAAGTCTTCTATCGTTTAACCTTATTTTCTAAAAGAGAGATGGGTAAGAAACATGTAGAAAATATGATCAGAATGCTATAAAATTTCATGATGCGAGGATACGCACACACTTCTTAGAATGGAGTTGACATTCTTTTGCTGGACTGGAGCGGGCTAGTTCTTTGGCCACTGGAATCTGCTTATTATCAGTAGGAGTTGGGTTTCTCTGTGCTGGAGTAGTATCTATGAAAAATGGAGTTGGTTTATTATCTCCTGGCGTTTGGATCTTTTGCAAAGACCTGGTTTGTAATCCTTCAGATTCTAACATAGCCGTCTTCCCCTTGCATGCCTTATATAGAAGAATGGTGCTTCAATTATAAAACATGCTACAATAGAGATGGAATAGGTACTGAAGAATAGAAAGGAAATACATATTGACATGTATTCCCTCCATCCTGAAAAAAAATGGATGGGTCTAGGCGTATTTCAGTTCTAGATACATCTAGTTTTATCCATTTCTCCGACATGTAATCCAGACGGAGCGAGTATGATGTAAGAGCTAGGGATACGACAGGACAACACAGTAAGAAAAACACTGAAACCCCACTGCAGAACCGAAGTATTCAAACCCACTGATATGAGATAGTACACTCATGTAGCTCAACATGCAAAACTACAAGGCAGTTTTCCTTACAAAATTCAACATTGTGGCCTTTAATCATACATTTTGCTATAACTAAATTTAGATCAGATAAAGGTTGGATTCACGCCGATTAACAAAATACATGCTGATGTAAAAATATAGTGATATACAACAGGTACTTATATCTGCATTGGAGCACAGAGAATTCCTGTAAGAATCTTTCCTCACATATGATACCAGTGCAAAAATTCTTCTATCTGTTAAGCTTATGTTCTAAAACAGAGATGGGTAAGAAACATGTAGAAAATATGATCAGCATGCTATAAAATTTCATGATGGAAGGATACGGACACGCTTATTAGAATGGAGTTGTCATATTTTTGCTGGACTAGAGCGGACTAGTTCTTTGGCCACTGGAATCTGCTTATTATCAATAGGAGTTGGGTTTCTCTGTGCTGGAGCAATATCTATAAAAACTGGAGTTGGTTTATTATCTCCAGGCATTTGGATCTTTTGTAAAGACATTGTTTGTAACCCTTCAGATTCTAACATAGTCGTCTTCCCCTTGCATGCCTTGTATAGAAGAATGGTGCTTTAACTATAAAACATGCTAGATCAGAGAGATGGAATAGGTACTGAAGAATAGAAAGGAATGAAATATTCACATGTATTCCTTCCATCCAAAAATAAATGGATGGGTCTAGGCGTATTTCAGTTCTAGATACATCCAGTCTTATCCATTTCTGCGACATGTAATCCAGACGTAGCGAGTATGATGTAAGAGCTAGGGATACGATAGGACAACACAGTAAGAAAAACACTAAAACCCCACTGCAGAACCGAAGTATTCAAACCCACTGATATGAGATAGTACACTCATGTAGCTCAAGATGCAAAACTACCAGGCAGTTTTCCTTACAAAATTCAACATTGTGGCCTTTAATCATACATTTTGCTACAACTAAATTTAGATCAGATAAAGGTTGGATTCACGCCGATTAACAAAATGCATGTTGATGTAAAAATATAGTGATATACAACAGGTACTTACATCTGCATTGGAGTACAGCGAATTCCTGCAAGAATCTTTCCTCACATATGATACCAGTGCAAAAATTCTTCTATCTGTTAAGCTTATTTTCTAAAACAGAGATGGGTAAGAAACATGTAGAAAATATGATCAGCATGCTATAAAATTTCATGATGGAAGGATACGCACACGCTTATTAGAATGGAGTTGTCATATTTTTGCTGGACTGGAGCGGACTAGTTCTTTCGCCACTGGAATCTGCTTATTATCAGTAGGAGTTGGGTTTCTCTGTGCTGGAGCAGTATCTATAAAAACTGGAGTTGGTATATTATCTCCTGGCGTTTGGATATTTTGTAAAGACCTTGTTTGTAACCCTTCAGATTCTAACATAGTCGTCTTCCCCTTGCATGCCTTCTATAGAAGAATGGTGCTTTAACTATAAAACATGCTAGATCAGAGAGATGGAATAGGTACTGAAGAATAGAAAGGCATGACATATTGGCATGTATTTCCTCCATCCGGAAAAAAATGGATGGGTCTAGGCATATTTCAGTTCTAGATACATCCCTTTTTATCCATTTCGGCAACATGTAATCCAGACGGAGGGAGTATGGTGTAAGAGCTAGGGATACGACAGGACAACACAGTAAAAAAAACACTAGTTGAATGTAAAACTATATGCTAGCAGAATACATATAGAAAAAACTAAGGCAGCAAACATGTGTATGATTGGGAAACTAAGATGGCATTGCAGCAGAGCACTAGAACAACACTTCAATGTAAAAAACATGGTATGGTAGACAGATGAAGTACATACTGATGAATAAAAATGCATAAGATATTCAAAAGCATGATGTCCAAATTAAGCAGATGGCATTGCGATAGAGTAGAATTGCAGTACTTGAATTTGAAAACATGTTATCATGAATGGAATAGGTACTGAAAAACAGGAAGGCATGACATATTTACATGCATGATCAGCATGCTAAGCACATGGCATTGCAACAAAGTAGATACATTCCAGGACATTATATGCATGTTGTACCCATATCACAGGCCAAGTTAGAGCAAGGACCTTGTGTTGTGAAGAGGATTCATCATCTTTCTGCAAGTCTTATGAAGAACTGCCTTTACATGTTCCATCATATTGGGTATCATTGACATCAAGTTTATTGGCCTTTACATTGCTCCATGAGGTTCTTGTGGATATATCAGTGTGTGCAATTATATCTGACATGCAATTATATCAGTGAGTGCCTGTAGGAGATGACATAAATAGTAGGACTGGGGTTAACTAGCAGCAACAGGTCTCAAAAACTAAAGTGATAACACAGATGAAAGCTACAAAATCTGTATTGTTTGTACTCGAGATTAACTAGATGGCACACAAAAGTATTAAAGAACAACATAGGTAATACTAGAAGTGGTATAATACTACAATCACCATCCTATGGGATAGAATTGGATGATGGATGATAAATATGGAACAACGTTACCTAAAGAACAAGTATCTTAGCTGAACTATGGAATAGCGTTAACTCCTGAACAAGACCTGTAAGAGATCAACATGAATATACAGTGAAATGAGATAATATATTTTCCATGCTTAGATGAATAACAAAGCCATAAATGTTGCCCACAAGTAAGATGAGGGTACAACCTATCTGGCCGCCATCCATAGGAGTGAGCATCATGTGTTGACTTGTTGATGGCCCTGCAGTTGTTGTGGCTGTCCATGTTGGGCATGCGCATTCGATGCAGGGAACTGTTGAGTGGGGACTATAGCTCCCTTCTGGTGTATGCTTCCCTTGTTGGAGCAGTTGCAGTGAGTTGAAAGACGATGTGGCTGAAGATGCAGATAATGCATAATGTTAAGAACGACATATCTCTTTGATATGAAGAAATACACTAAGAGATCATCAGCAAGGTATGAGAGTGGTCACACGTCTGTTGACTGAAGACTAAATTGGGTCACACGTTTTTATTTTATTTTGGTACTGTCCGATCTATGCCGGATGGCGTGATGGCCGTCTTGTGCCCCTCGGCTGACACTGTTTGGAATCTTCCCCAAAGAGCAAGCGACCAATGGCAGAGCAGCATGCCTCCGCCATCCGTGGACCCGGATAAAACCCCGCTCCCCGACCCACCGCACTTCCGTGGTTGCTCCGCCCCCGGGCCAATCGACGAAGACTCCCCGTCATCCTGATCCGGCGGCGGCAGTACATTCAACCCACGCAACTCTAAGATAGCCATCTAAGCGCTGCTTCCGTGGCGAACTTGCGGCCCCGCACCCTTATGTTAGACACCATCCAATCAGCAGCCTAGGAGCTCCATCGCCTCGAGTGGTGCTGCTTCCCATTGGGAATCGATTGGCCGAGAATAAAAATTCAGACAACTGACGCATAAATAAAGTGATTTGAGATAAGGGTGCAACCTATCTGGCGGCATGGTGAAGTAGGCAGATCCAGCTGCCGAGTCGGTGAGGCCGGCGCGGTTACAGAGGCGACTGGCGGCAGGGAAACAACGCTGCCGCGACGGTCGATGGCTACGGGGAAGCAGCGCAGGGACTCTGGACGGATCCGAAGTTGGAGCCGCTCCGGCGCCATGAACAATGGCGGGGTGATACATCCATTTTGCATCATGCTTTTATATCAATATTTATTGCATTATGGGCTGTTATTTCACGTTATGTCACAATACTTATGGCTATTGTCTATTATTTTACAAGGTCTACATGAAGAGGGAGAATGCCGGCAGCTGGAATTCTAGGCTGGAAAAGGAGCAAATATTGGAGACCTATTCTACGCAACTCCAAAATTCCTGAAACTCCATGGAATATCTTAAAATAAATAAAGAAAAATCGTCGCCAAAATTGAAGGCCAGGGGGCCCACACCCTGCTCACGAGGGTGGAGGGTGCCCCCCCTGGGGCGTGCCCCCCTACCTCGTGGGCCCCCTGGTGGCTCTCCGACGCCCATCTTCTCCTATATGAAGTCTTTCAATGAGAAAAAACATCAAGCAACTTTTCGGGATGAGACTCCGCCGCCACGAGGCGGAACCTTGGCGGAACCAATCTAGGGCTCCGGCAGAGCTGTTCTGCCGGGGACACTTCCCTCCGGGAGGGGGAAATCATCACCAACTTCATCACCAACGATCCTCTCATCGGGAGAGGGCAATTTCCATCAACATCTTCACCAGCACCATCTCATCTCCAAACCCTAGTTCATCTCTTGTATCCAATTCTTGTCTCCAAGTCCGGGATTGGTGCTAGTAGGTTGCTAGTAGTGTTGATTACTCCTTGTAGTTGATGCTTGTTGGTTTATTTGGTGGAAGATCATATGTTCAGATCCTTTATGCATATTTTTACCCCTCTGATTATGAACATGAACATGCTTTGTGAGTAGTTACGTTTGTTCCTGAGGACAAGGGAGAAGTCTTGCTATTAGTAGTCATGTGAATTTGGTATTCGTTTGATATTTTGATAAGATGTATGTTGTCTAGCCTCTAGTGGTGTTATGTGAACATCGACTACATAACACTTCACCATTATTTGGGCCTAGAGGAAGCCATTGGGAAGTAATAAGTAAATGACGGGTTGCTAGAGTGACAGAAGCTTAAACCCTAGTTTATGCGTTGCTTCGTAAGGGGCTGATTTGGATCCATATGTTTCATGCTATGGTTAGGTTTACCTTAATATTTTTGTTGTAGTTGCGGATGCTTGCAATAGAGGTTAATCATAAGTGGTATTCTTGTTCAAGTAAGAACAGAACCCAAGCACCGGTCCACCTACATATCAAATTATCGAAGTACCGAACGCGAATTATATGAGCGTGATGAAAACTAGCTTGACGATATCCCATGTGTCCTCGGGAGCGCTTTTCCTATTATAAGAGTTTGTCCAGGCTTGTACTTTGCCATAAAAAGTATTGGGCCACCTTGCTGCACTTTATCTACTTTTGTTACTTGTTGCTCATTACAATTTATCTTATCACAAAAATATCTGTTACCACTTATTTCATTACTTGCAGAGAATACCTTGTTGAAAACTGCTTATCATTTCCTTCTGCTCCTCGTTGGGTTCGACACTCTTATCGAAAAGACTACGATATATCCCCTATACTTTTGGGTCATCAAGATTCTTTTCTAGCGCCGTTGACGGGGAGTGTAGCGCCTTTGGTAGGTGGAATTTGGTAAGGAAAAATTTATATAGTGTGCTAAAATTTTCTGTCATTTGTTACTATGGAAAGTAATTCTCTGAGGGGCTTGTTCGGGGTATCTTCACCCCGTCCAGTAGAGCAAAGAGTTGCTCCTCAACCTACTGAACCTATTGGAAACGAAACTCCTTTTGAAATTCCTTCGGGTATGATGGAAAAACTGCTAGGTAACACTTTTACACGAGATGGGACAAAGCATCTTGATGAACATCTATGCTATGTGGATGAAGTTTGTGGATTATTTAAGCTTACAGGTATACCCGATGATGTTGTTAAGAAGAAGGCCTTCCCTTTATCTTTGAAGGGAGGGGCATTGATATGGTACAAGCTATGTGATGATATGAGATCATGGAACTATAAAAGATTGAAGTTGGAATTTCATCAAAAGTATTACCCTATGCATCTTGTTCATCGTAATCGCAATTATATATATAATTTCTGGCCTCGCGAAGGAGAAAGCATCGCTCAAGCTTGGGGGAGGCTTAAATAAATGTTATATTCATGCCCCAATCATGAGCTCTCAAGAGAAGTAATTATGCGAAGTTTTTATGCTCGGCTTTCTGATAACAATCGCACCATGCTCGGTACTTCTTGTGCTGGCTCTTTTATGATGAAGACTATTGAATTTAAATGGAATTTATTGGATAGAATTAAACGCAACTCTGAAGATTGGTACCTCGACGAAGGTAAGGAGTCAGGTATGACCCCTAAGTTTTATTGTGTCAAATCTTTTATGGATACCGATATTTTCCGTAAGTTTAGCACTAAATATGGACTTGACTCTGAGATAGTAGCTTCTTTCTGTGAATCTTTTGCTACTTATGTTGATATCCCCAAGGAGAAGTGGTTTAAATATCATCCTCCCATAGAAGTAAAAGTAGTTGCACCTATTAAAGTTGAAGAAAATACTGTCACTTATAATGATCCTATTGTTCCCACTTCTTATGTTGAGTAACCACCTTTCCCTGTTAGAATGAAGGATCATGCTAAAGCTGCAACTGTTGTTCATAAAAGCAATGTTAGAACTTATACACCTCCTGAGCAAGTTAAAGTAGAACCTAATATTGCTATTGTTAAAGATCTCTTATCTGATAATATTGATGGGCATGTTAGTCAATTCTATGGTGAAACTGCTAGAATTGCTAAACCTTGTGCTAGAGATAAACATAGACCTGTGGTAGGCGTGCCTGTTATTTCTGTTAAAATAGGAGATCATTGTTATCATGGCTTATGTGATATGGGTGCTAGTGCTAGTGTAATACCCATTGACTTATACAAAGAAATTATGCATGATATTGCACCTGCTGAGTTAGAAGATATTGATGTTACAATTAAACTTGCCAACGGAGATACTATATCTGCAATGGGAATTGTTAGAGATGTTGAACTCTTGTGAGGAAAAACCAAATATCCCGCTGATTTTCTTGTTCTTGGTTCTCCACAAGATAGTTTTTGTCCCATTATATTTGGTAGACCCTTCTTGAGTACTGTTAATGCTAAGATAGACTGCGAAAAGAATGTTGTTACTATTGGCTTGGATGATATGGTTCATGAGTTTAATTTCTCTAAATTTAGTAAACAACATCGTGAGGAAGAATCGCCTAGTAAGGATGAAATTATTGGTCTTGCTTCTATTGCCTTACCTCCTAGTGATCCTTTAGAACAATATTTGCTAGACCGTGAAAATGATATGTTCATGAATGAAAGAAGGGAAATAGATGAAGTATTCTTTAATCAGGAACCTATTCTGCAACACAATTTTCCTGTTGAAATCCTAGGGGATCCTCCTCCACCCAAGGGTGAAACCGTGTTTGATCTTGAACCGTTGCCTGATAATCTTAAATATGCTTATCTTGATGAAAAGAAAATATATCCTGTTCTTATTAGTGCTAACCTTTCAGAGCATGAAGAAGAAAGATTATTGAAAACTCTGAAGAAGCACCGTGCCGCTATTGGATATACTCTTGATGATCTTAAGGGCATTAGTCCCATGCTATGTTAACATAAAATAAATTTGGAAGCGGATGCCAAACCAGTTCGTGATCCTCAACGACATCTGAATCCTAAAATGAATGAAGTGGTAAGAAAAGAAATACTCAAGCTTCTGGAGGCAGGTATAATTTATCTCGTTGCTGATAGTAAGTGGGTAAGTCATGTCCATTGTGTCCCTAAGAAGGGAGGTATTACTGTTGTCCCTAATTATAAAGATGAATTGATCCTGCAAAGAATTATCACAGGCTATAGGATGGTAATTGATTTCTGCAAATTAAATAAAGCTACTAATAAAGAACATTACCCCTTACCTTTTATTGATCAAATGCTAGAAAGATTATGCAAACATACACATTATTGCTTTCTAGATGGTTATTCTGGTTTCTCTCAAATACCTGTGTCAGCTAAAGATCAATCAAAGACTACCTTTACATGCCCTTTTGATACTTTTGCTTTATGTAATGCACCTTCTACCTTTCAAAGATGCATGATGGCTATATTCTCTGACTTTGTGAAAAAATTTGTGAGGTTTTCATGGATGATTTTTCCGTCTATGGTTCCTCTTTTGATGATTTCTTGAGCAATCTTGATCGAGTTTTGTAGAGATGTGAAGAAACTAATCTTGTGTTGAATTGGGAGAAGTGCCACTTTATGGTTAATGAAGGTATTGTCTTGGGGCACAAAGTTTCTGAAAGAGGTATTGAAGTTGATAAAGCCAAAGTTGATGCTATTGAAAAGATGCCATGTCCCAAGGACATCAAAGGTATAAGAAGTTTCCTTGGTCACGCTGGATTTTATAGGAGGTTCATTAAGGACTTCTCAAAAATTTCTCGGCCTCTGACTAATTTATTACAAAAAGATGTACCATTTGTCTTTGATGATGATTGTGTAGAAGCATTTGAAATTCTTAAGAAAGTATTAGTTTGTGCACCTGTTGTTCAGCCACCTGATTGGAATTTACCCTTTGAAATTATGTGTGATGCTAGTGATTATGCTGTAGGTGTTGTTCTAGGGCAAAGAGTTGATAAGAAATTAAATGTTATTCATTATGCTAGTAAGACTCTAGACAATGCTCAAAGAAATTATGCTACTACCGAAAAGGAACTTTTAGCAGTTGTATTCGCTTTTGATAAATTCAGACCCTATATTGTAGACTCTAAAGTAACTATTCACACTGATCATGCTGCTATTAAATATCTTATGGAAAAGAAAGATGCAAAACCTAGACTTATTAGATGGGTTCTCTTGCTGCAAGAGTTTGATTTGCATATTGTTGATAGAAAAGGAGTTGAGAACCCCGTTGCAGATAACTTATCTAGGTTAGAGAATGTTCTTGATGACCCACTACCTATTGATGATAGCTTCCCTGATGAGCAATTAAATGTCATAAGCACTTTTCGTAACACTCCATGGTATGTTGATTATGCTAATTATATTGTCGCTAAATTTATACCAACTAGCTTCACATACCAACAAAAGAAAAAGTTTTTCTAAGATTTGCGGCATTACTTTTGGGATGACCCACATCTTTATAAAGAAGGAGGAGATGGTGTTATTAGACGTTGTGTACCTGAGCATGAACAGGAACAGATCCTACGCAAGTGTCACTCCGAAGCTTATGGAGGACACCATGCTGGAGATAGAACTGCACATAAGGTATTGCAATCCGGATTTTATTGGCCTACTCTCTTCAAGGATGCCCATAAGTTTGTCTTGTCTTGCGATGGATGTTAAAGAATTGGTAATATTAGTAGACGTCAAGAAATGCCTATGAATTATTCACTTGTTATTGAATCATTTGATGTTTGGGGCTTTGATTATATGGGACCTTTTCCTGCCTCAAATGGATATACACATATTTTAGTTGCTGTTGATTACGTTACTAAGTGGGTAGAAGCTATTCCAACTAGTAGTGCTGATCATAACACTTCTATTAAAATGCTTAAGGAAGTTATTTTTCCGAGGTTCCGAGTCCTTAGATATTTAATGAATGATGGTGGTTCACACTTTATTCATGGTGCTTTCCGTAAAATGCTTGCTAAATATGATGTCAATCATAGAATTGCATCTCCATATCACCCGCAGTATAGTGGTCAAGTAGAATTGAGCAATAGAGAGCTCAAATTAATTTTGCAAAAGACTGTTAATATGTCTAGAAAGAATTGGTCCAAGAAACTTGATGATGCATTATGGGTCTATAGAACTGCATATAAAAATCCTATGGGTATGTCTCCGTATAAAATGGTCTGTGGAAAAGCTTGTCACTTACCTCTCGAACTAGAACATAAGGCATATTGGGCTATTAAAGAGCTCAACTATGATTTCAAACTTGCCGGTGAGAAGAGGTTATTTGATATTAGCTCACTTGATGAATGGAGAACCCAAGCTTATGAAAATGCCAAGTTGTTTAAAGAAAAAGTTAAAAGATGGCATGACAAAAGAATACAAAAGCGTGAGTTTAATGTAGGTGATTATTTATTGCTATACAACTCTTGTTTAAGATTTTTTGCAGGAAAACTTCTCTCCAAATGGGAAGGTCCCTACGTTATCGAGGAGGTCTATCGTTCCGGTGCCATAAAAATCAACAACTTTGAAGGCACAAACCTGAAGGTGGTAAACGGTCAAAGAATCAAACATTATATCTGAGGTAATCCCATAAATGTTGAAACCAATATTATTGAAATCGTAACCCAAGAGGAATACATAAGGGACACTTTCCAGACCGTTTCAGACCCCAAAAAGGAATTGGTATGTGGTACGGTAAGTAAACCGACTCCAAAACATTTTTTAAGGCAATATTTCTCCGTTTTGGAATATTTAGAAAAATAGAAAAATAAGTGGCAGTCTGGGAAGGACACGAGGCCTCCATGAGGGTGGAGGGCGCGCCCTACCCCCCTGGGCGTGCCCCCTACCTCGTGAGCACCTAAAGTGCCCTCCGGACTCTGTTTTCTTGTACGATACGTATTTTGGTCGGTAAAAATCCATTATATATTCTCCCGAAGGTTTTGACTCATGTCACGCAAATCTCCTCTGTTTTTGTTTCGAACTGTTCCTGCTGCAGATTTGAACAAGATGTCGTCCCAAGATTCGGAGGGAGAGAGCTACATAACTGATTATATTGCAAATCCAAAAGTATATGGGGATGTGGAACATTATGGCTGGACCACAGAGGAAGAAGAAGACTATGATCCAGAGAGGAAGGAGGAGACAAGCTCTGATGAAGAGGACGGCCCACTACCTCAACCTGGTGATATGCATGTGGAGTTCAAGAAGTCAAGCCTCCCTAAGGTCCAATCTATCCCAGCATGTTTTTTGCAGGACAGCAAGGCAACACTATGCAAGAAGATAATGAAACTTGAGCTCGAGAATGAGGATCTAAGGGAGGAAAATTTTAGCCTCGGGCGTAAGCTAGAGAAGAAAAGTGCAACAACTTTACCTCCATCACCTCCGAAGAAATAATCACATGGGTATGGGGACTCCCCTTGGCAACTGCCAAGCTTGGGGGAGATGCCCTGGTATCTTATCACCATCACAACTCCTATCTTTACCGTTTTTCTTAGTTCGATCCTCTTAGTAGTATCTTGATTTAGTAGAATAAAGTCTTGGCATGATCTAGTTTTAAGTTTTACTTTACGATCCCTCTATGTAATCGAGTCCGTGAGCTATCTATATAATAAAGATTAGTGTTGAGTCAAGGACTTGATTATTTTGCCATGATCTTGGGTGAATAGAAAGAAGAAAAATAATAAAAAGAAACAAATAGTTCATATTGATCTTATTGAGAGTAATGACTTCACATAGAAAAGAGTATGATGATTAAAAGTTGTTGGGAGTTGGCAAATATAGCTTTGGTAATCATTGCAATTAATAGGAAGTAATAAGGAAAGAGAGGTTTCACATATAGATACATTATCATTGACATCTCTTATGATTGGGAACACTCATTAAAATATGACATGCTAAAGAGTTGAGGTTGGACAAGGAAGACAACATAATGACTTATGTTTTCTTACATCTGATATAAAGTATGTTGTCATGGATCCTCTAACGTGTTGAGCTTGCCTTTCCCCCTCATGCTAGCCAAATTCTCAGTACCAAGTAGAAATACTACTTGTGCTTCCAAATACCCTTAAACCAGTTTTGCCATGAGAGTCCACCATATCTACCTATGGATTGAGTAAGATCCTTCAAGTAAGTTGTCATCGGTGCAAGCAATAAAAATTGCTCTCTGAATATGCATGACTTATTAGTGTAGAGAAAATAAGCTTTGTACGAACTTGTTGTGGAAGTAATAAAAGCGACGAACTGCATAATAAAGGTCCACATGCAAGGGGCAATATAAAGTGACGTTGTTTTGCATTAAGATTTTGTGCATCAACCCTAAACGCGCATGAAAACCTCTGCTTCCCTCTGCGAAGGGCCTATCTTTTATTACTATTCTCTACTTTATGCAAGAGTCACGGTGATCTTCACCCTTCCTTTTTCATTTTATCCTTTGGCAAGCTCAACATGTTGGAAAGAACATGATATATATATATATATATATATATCTAATTGGATGTAGGGGAGCATGAATTATTGTTGTTGACATTACCCTTGAGGTAAAAGGTTGTGGGGCCAAACTATAAGCCCCTATCTTTCTCTGTGTCCGATTAAAACTCCGTAACCATAAGTATTCCGTGAGTGTTAGCAATTATGAAGGACTAAGTTATAGTTGAGTATGTGCACTTGCTTTTAAGCTCTGACATAGACTCTTTCTGATGTTATGATAAATTGCAATTGCTTCCATGACTGAGACTATAATTTGTTGGCGCTCAATAAGGTTTCTGATTCATACTTTTGCATTGTGAAAATCATCACTTGAACATAAGTAATCATATGACAAAATCTTTACATGTTGCTGTTATGAAAATAAGCATGATGCCTTCATGTCCGTATTTTATTTTTATCGACGCCTCTACCTCTAAACGTGAGGACATATTTATCGTTATCGGCTTTTTGCTTGAGGACAAGCGAGGTCTAAGCTTGGGAGAGTTAATACGTCCATTTTGCATCATGCTTTTATATCAATATTTATTGCATTATGGGCTGTTATTTCACGTTATGTCACAATACTTATGGCTATTCTCTCTTATTTTACAAGGTTTACATGAAGAGGGAGAATGCCGGCAGCTGGAATTCTGGGCTGGAAAAGGAGCAAATATTGGAGACCTATTTTGCGCAACTCCAAAAGTCCTGAAACTCCACGGAATATCTTAAAATAAATAAAGAAAAATCATCGCCAAAGATGAAGGCCAGGGGGCCCACACCCTGCTCATGAGGGTGGGGGGCGCGCCCCCCCTGGGGCGCGCCCCCCTACCTCGTGGGCCCCCTGGTGACTCTCCGATGCCCATCTTCTCCTATATGAAGTCCTTTAATGAGAAAAAAACATCAAGCAACCTTTCGGTACGAGACTCCTCCGCCACGAGGCGGAACCTTGGTGGAACCAATCTAGGGCTCCGGCAGAGCTGTTCTGCCAGGGACACTTCCCTCCGGGAGGGGGAAATCATCACCAACGTCATCACCAACGATCCTCTCATCGGGAGAGGGCAATCTCCATCAACATCTTCACGAGCACCATCTCATCTCCAAACCCTAGTTCATCTCTTGCATCCAATTCTTCTCTCCAAGTCCGGGATTGGTGCTAGTAGGTTGCTAGTAGTGTTGATTACTCCTTGTAGTTGATGCTAGTTGGTTTATTTGGTGGAAGATCATATGTTCAGATCCTTTATGCATATTATTACCCCTCTGATTATGAACATGAATATGCTTTGTGAGTAGTTACGTTTGTTCCTGAGGACAAGGGAGAAGTCTTGCTATTAGTAGTCATGTGAATTTGGTATTCGTTCGATATTTTGATAAGATGTATGTTGTCTAGCCTCTAGTGGTGTTATGTGAACGTCGACTACATAACACTTCACCATTATTTGGGCCTAGAGGAAGGCATTGGGAAGTAATAAGTAGATGATGGGTTGCTAGAGTGACAGAAGCTTAAACCCTAGTTTATGCGTTGCTTCGTAAGGGGCTGATTTGGATCCATATGTTTCATGCAATGGTTAGGTTTACCTTAATAATTTTTTTGTAGTTGCGGATGCTTGCAATAGAGGTTAATCATAAGTTGTATGCTTCTTCAGGTAAGAACAGCACCCAAGCACTGGTCCACCCACATATCAAATTATCGAAGTACCGAACGCGAATCATATGAGCGTGATGAAAACTAGCTTGACGATATTCCCATGTGTCCTCGGGAGCGCTTTTCCTATTATAAGAGTTTGTCCAGGCTTGTTCTTTGCTATAAAAAGGATTGGCACCTTGCTGCCCTTTTTTACTTTTGTTACTTGTTGCTCGTTACGATTTATCTTATCACAAAACTATCTGTTACCACTTATTTCAGTACTTGTAGAGAATACCTTGCTGAAAAGTGCTTATCATTTCCTTCTGCTCCTCGTTGGGTTCGACCCTCTTACTTATCGAAAGGACTATGATAGATACCCTATACTTGTGGGTCATAACGGGGGTGAATCGGCTCCGGTACAGTTCACGCGGCCGTCGTCGAGGTAGCTCCAGCAGCTCGGAATAAGAGGCACACGGCCCAGTGCACGACGACAAATGGACAACGTCTTCGGCATTAGGGAGGAGGGCGGCTGTGAAATTGGTTCGGTGGGGGCGCCATGGAGGAGGGGCTGAGGTTTCGCGGCTCGGGAGAAGGGAGCTTCTCGGGGAGAAGGTGATTTGGCGCCCACGGGGTATAGGGGGGGGATTGGGAGGGGAGTGGAACCATGTCTTACGGATGCATTTGTCTGAAATGTGAGGGGGATTTATAGTTCTACCCCTGCCTTTAGGCTTTTCGGCTTGGGTCTGTGTACTGAGGGTCAGGGATAGTAGTGTAACTTTGCTTCTCCCCAAATAGTGGGCGGGAGCGATTTCGGTCGAGGAGGGCGTGTTTTGAAATATAGTGGGCGCAAGCGATTTTGGGCGAGGAGAGTGTGTTTTGAAATAGTGGGCGCGAGATATTTCGGGCGAGGAGAGCGTGTTTTGCTGACCAAGGTTTATGAATTATTCGTCACATGTCATTTCGGCCGAGGAGAAGGCGCGCTTGGATGAAGTTACGAACCTACCTTCGATGTACAACGGGCCAATTGATGTGTGTCCCACATAGGACGGTAATTCCGCGTCTCCCATTTATTTCCTCAGGCGAATTCCACCGAGCAGAGGATGTTTAACGGTTCGTTCAAATTTTGGGAAAACGAGCATCCACGTCTACCTTACCAAGTCGATTCGAATCAAATTTTGAAATATCAGCTTGCCACTTCTTTTTTAGATGGAGAGATGATTCTCGTGAGTAATGTGTTTTTACATGTTCGTTGCTAGCGATTTACTATATGACAAATAGTTGACCCAGTCAAAAACGCGAGTCAAACCCAAAAAGAAATATCCCGATTCAATGAAATAGCTCGTTCACTAGGTCAAAATAGTGAACTAAATCCAAAATTGAACACCTCAATCGAGTAGCATGTTGTACAGTATTATAGTACTCCATGAACATGTTGAAAGTCAAATTAATGAACTTGTTTGATATATGCATATATCCGTTCATGTGTGGATTGTAGACAACATGTTCTCCAATTCAAATATTTGAATGCAAGTTTATATCAAAACATGGTTTATATCAGTCTTTGATGCATAAAACGTGACCTCCCCCTCTCTCGGACTCCTGCTCTCTCTCTCTCTCTCTCTCTCTATCTATCTATCTATCTATCTATCTCTCACCGACAATCTTCAATTCTGCCGCACGCATCCAACACACAAACCTTGTTGGTCCCTCTCGCTTTCTCTCCATCTCTCTCTCTTTTTGTGTGTGTGGGGGGGGAGGGGGGAGGGTCTCTCTAGTTCGCATGCATATATACTCCATTTATAGGTCTCTCTCGCACACTATGTATGATAGTCTAGCTAGTCCAAGCTAGATATCTTGGGTGCACTCATCGTACGCACACAAATTCCTTGGCTCGTTGCCTGTAACTCTCTCATGCACCACTCTGTCGTCTCGGAGCTCTTCCCCCTCTCTCTCAAACTCTCCATCTACCTGGGTCACACATCCACACGCATATCTCACTCGCACTCGATAGGCCCATCTAAAACTCTATCTCTCTCCCTCGTTCTCTCTCCGTATCACAAACACACACACGCATGATCTCATGCCTAACTAGCCAAGTATGATGGTCTCTCACTCAATTGTAGGCACACGTAGTCCCCCCTATATGTATATGACTAGTTAATCTTAGTCTCCATCACGAACAAGTGCATGGTCTATCTCGATTTCTCTCGGGGCATCTTTCTATCGCGCATGCACCTCCCTCGATCTCCCATCCATATAGTTCCCTCACGATCTCGAGGGGATCTCTCTATCAAAAACACACCCTCTCTCCCTCCCCAAGTGTCCATGTCCTCCATGTGTCCCTCTCGACCTTTGTTCCTTGTTGGCCAGACCTTTATTGGACATGTGCTACAGGGGTGTCTCTCTCCATTGCAAACAATCACACACCATGTATCTCCTCGCCTCGCTTTTCTATCTCAGAGATGCATTCGTGATATGTTCATATAAGAAACGAAACAACACACACTCTCTCTAATTTATCGTTTGTTGTCACTTTCTCTTTCACACACATACTCTTTTTGCACACTTACTCATTCTCCTTCACACGCACTTGATCTGTCTTGACTTAAGCACTCTCCTTGGTCCATAACATATAGATTTATTGAAAAGTCAAACATCACAAAGTTTGACCATGTACGTGGAGAAAAACAATTGCATCTAGAACGGCAAACATATACCATTAGATTCACCATGAGATGTAGTTTTGTATGTTGTATCTTTGGTATTGTAGATATAAATAACATTTGTGTAAACCTGATCGAAGTTTCCAAAGTTTGACTTCTAAAAAATTTACATGCACTGCATTATCGAGCGGATGGAATATCTCTTTCCCCCTCTCAGTTATCTGACGCACCACTCAGCCTTATTGGAGCTCCTCAATCTCTCTCAAACTTTATTGGTCAGTTTGGTTCGTGACCTGACCCACATGCCTTGATGTCCAGTACTACCTGGTGTGGATGTGAGATGTGAAATATTTCTGCCTGGCCAGGCTTGTGTGGTGCTGAAGCGTTTGGTTCATGCCTGGGCCAGGCAAAGCATCAACGTCCCATCAATGAGTCCATGCAGCAATTATTTAATGCAAATATCCATCTAGGCTGCTGTTAGCCTCGTGGCCGCACGACCAGGCACGACCAGGCGTTCGAAATCGGTCGCTTGGGCTAGGCTACTTGCAGTGTCTGGAGTCTAGCCAGGCTAATTAAAGTGCAAGGGAATCCAGGCCAGGCGTGCTTTCTTTTTCACAGGGTAGCAACCAAACAACCATGCATGAAATCCAGGCACAACCCCAGGCCAAGCCAAAGATGCTCATGGTGCAAACCAAACTGACCTTATATCTCCCTGGTTCACACATACACATGTCTCGCTCACGCTATACATAGAGACCCATCCAACACTCTCCGCCCTTGTTCTCTCTCCATGTGACACCCCCCTAAGTACCATAATCCCTCACTCCATCATAGGCGCAAGCACTCCCCCCACCCTCCTAGGTATGATTATCTCTCACTAGCCCATCAGGAACACACGTATTGTCTCCTTCCATCCATACGTCTATCTCGATATCTCTCAGGGTATCTTCTATCGTGCACACACCTTGTCACTCGATCTCCCACCCATGTAATCCCATCACGATCTCCAGGGGATCTCTCTATGACAAACATACACTCTCTCCTCCCCATGTCTGCATTTTCTCCATACGTCTCTCTAGACCTCTCTCCCTTGTTTGTCAGACCCCTCTTGCCCACGAGCTAGGGCTGTTGCTCTCTCGGTTCCAAACAACCACACACTATCTCCTCACCTTGCCTCCGTTGTCGAAGATGCATGTGTGATATGTTTGCATAAGACACACACGCTTTTTCTCCACTTTTATCGTGTGTTGTCCATGTCTCTTTCACACACGGACACACACTTTTTTCACTCACTCTTTCTATTTCTCTCTCTCTCTCTAGATAGGGACTCTGTCACATCCATAAGCATATGGATGTTTGAAAAGTAAAACCTTAGAAAAGTTTGACCAGGTATATGTGGAGAAAAACATTTACATCTGGAACGATCATTATATTCATCACAACATGTACGTACTTCATACTATCATTTATCTTTGGTATTGTAGATATAAGTAATTTCTTTATAAACTTGGTCAAAGTTTCAAAAGTTTGACTTTAAAAAAAATGTTGGAACTACATTATCGAACGGAAGGAAAGCTCTTTCTCTCTCTCTCTGCTATCTCTCACGGGCCTCCCGTCTCACTCGAACTCTCTATACCGACGGATTATACGCTCGCCGTGTCAGCGTATAGCTTCGTATATTGTTTAGTTGACCGGTCAACCAGTCCACATGCTGCCTTGTCGGCTCGTGTTCTGTATCTTCGTGTGCTGGCCCGTGTGGCGGTGGGTGAAAATAAGTAAACTAGAGGCCCATCTGACACGCGGTGAAGTAAACAAAGTTGAAACCACTCGGGGTAGCATCTCGCACGCTAGTAAATTGAGGGCGCATTGAGGACACACTTCTTGCGCATGTAGGATGCACTCGCGCACAATTCACTACTACACGACGGCATGTACAGAAGGACGCACTCGCGCAGACCCAGCACACAACACACACCAGCACACGTGTACACCGGCGTCGCCACCGGTTGAGATGGACGGCGAGGAAGCCAACAAGTGGAGGCGGCTCGAGCCAAAACCGCATCCAGCGAGCCTGGACTTCATTAGCAGCCTCCCCAACGACATGATGCTCGTCATCATCGGCCTCCTCCCCAGCAAATTTGCCGTGTGAACCGCCCTGCTCTCCTAGTGGTGGCGCCCCCTCTGGCGCCACGTCCCCATCAACCTCACCGTCGACAGCTACCTCTGCGACGGGGATTGCAAACGCATGGCCGCAGTAACAAGATCCTTTCGTCGCACCCTGGGCCACCCAGACGCCTTGACATCTGCATGTTCCGTACCAACTGCAAGGTCCAACCCAAGTTCGACGAGTGGTTCTTATCCCCCGCCCTAGATCATCTCGAGGAGCTCAACTTTGAAGCTGGACGATGTCGCTCTCTGCTGCCATCCGCGCTCCGCCTCACGCCAACGCTGTGCTGCGCCAGCTTCAGATCCTGCAATCTTCCAAAGATTAATGTCGCGCCCGCCCTTCTTCTCCCTTAACTCAAGCAGCTCGACCTCTTCGATGTTCCCATCTCGAAGAAGGCTATGGAGCACCTGCTCCGCAGTTGTACGCGCTCGAGTACCTTCATCTTGAGCAGATCCACGGGTTCATTAGCCTCCACATCGCCTCAATGAATCTCTGATGGATTTATGTGTCTTGCTGGCCCCGCAACAAGACATCAATTGGGAAGATAACACTCTAGTTGTTCCATGTTATGGTCATTGAGAATGCGCCTTTCCTTGAGAGATTGCTTGTATCGGATCTAGAAGGTCCAACAAAAATCAGGGTCATTGACGCGCTGAAATTGACAGCGTTGGTGTACTCGTCTGCCAAATTCTCCAAACTCTTTATTGGATCCGTAATCGTTCAGGTACAACACTCATCTTCTTCTCTATCTTCTTGAAATTCACATTTTTAAATTTCTTCTTGATTTATTTACGACCGTCTTCCAGAAAATGATTCCCACAAGCTTGACCCAGTCCATGCGCATAGTGAAGATCTTGGCACTAAAATCTATCAGCCCCAATCTGGATCAAGTTGTTGGATTCCTTACATGCTTTCCATGCACGGAGAAGCTACTCATCGAGGTGAAACTTATTTCCTATTAGTAAACGGTAATCACAACATAGCTCAATTTCTTTGTAATTTTCCCAAATTACGATGACAAGTGTAGTGTTCAAAACTGCATCTATGCACTGTACCGAAAGAAATGTTTTTAGTATTTTTTCTCACGTGATCATCTGCATCGTTTTTATGTTGTACAACTATAGTATCCTAGGCTAGTCATAGTGGAAAGTAACTTAGACTACTCTAGTAACTCTATGGTTACCCTAAGAGCAAGTACTACGTCCGTCCTGGTTTACTCTTCCTATTTTGTAGTATCAAAATTTGACCATAGATTTAACTGACAAAATGTTAATGCATGTCACTAATAACTATATCGTTGGATTCGTATTCGAACATAATTTCAAATGGTGTAATTTTTAGTGACATGCATTGGCATTTACTTAGGTAAATCTATGGTCAAAATTTTATACTAAATACGAGGTAGTATTCCCTACATCCCAAAATTCTTGTCTTACATTTGTTTAGATATGGATGTATCTAACACTAAAATGTAACTAGATATATCCATATTTAGACAAATTTAAGACAAGAACTTTGGGACAGAGGGAGTACAAAAGTGGGCTATGTAGGCCAAAACACGTGCCAAATTCACTTGTGATGCATTTGGCATCGATGCCCCTCCATTGCTCACCTGGTGCCCCAATCTGGATCACCTACTTTGCTCCGGTGCCAAATTAACTCACGCAATTTAAAAAACACTTGCATGGGAGAGAAAGAGGACTAAGGCAATAAAAAACACTTGTTTGGGAGAGTGAGAGGCTCGTGTAGTTGGTTTGGTTGATTTGTTTATACATGTGGGTCTGTGTGCACAGCGGTGCCAACTCTCTCACATCGCGAGAGCAGTGCCAAAATCTTTTGATTTGACATTGATGCATATTATGTGGCATACTTTTGCGAAATATGGCATCGGCCACGTAGTGGAAGGCAACAAATGCCCAAGCTCTTCACTTGCTCCTAGTTAAATGAGAGGAAACAGAAAGAGGGAGAGAGAGAGTGAAAAAATATCACTAGCCAGCCAACCCTATCATATGAGCAAATGATATTGGTACCTCTTGATGACACGACAATCTTATACAGCCAGCTACTCTAATATGTTCTCTTCTTTTGGAGATAAAAAAAGACGCGAAAGTGAAAAATGTGCTGCACTATAACAATCTCATCGAATGCCTTGATCTCCATCTTACAGAAATTGATTTGATCGACTACCGAGGCAGCACATCTGAGATTAAATTGGCTAGGTTCTTTGTTCTGGAGGCAAGTGTGCTCAAGGTAATGAGGGTTGGCATTCTTTGGCAAGCGTCTAAGCCTAAATGACAAAGCCTCCGCAGAAGTTGAATTTGTTTTTGAAACATCAAGTGGCCAGAGACTCGAAAACTTATTTTCCCATTAGTGACTTGTCAGGGCGGTGGATTTTAGTTTGTACGATAATGTTGCATCCACCTGAAGTAACGAAAGTTCTTATGTAAACTTCCTAGTAATTCCCTATTCGTAGGTGCGGCATTACTCCTAACATTTGTAATATCAGTTTGAAACTTGTAATATTGTCGTGTCCTATTCCTGCATTTTCAAAATCCTGCGAATCAAATAGGTGCTGAGTCGGTGATGTTGTCGTGCCTCCCATCTTTCACCAATAGCCGTCGGATCTAGATCTGACGCATACAAACCAGACTTCTCCATTTTTGCAAAAAATGCCCGCACTTGTTCCTATTTACAAACAACTCCTTGTCTCTCACAATCAACCTTATCTCCTCCCCACCCCATCTAGAAGGCCGTGGAAAAATATGGCGCGATGGCCGCTGCCGGCGCCATCCACCCCCAATCTTGGTGTTCCGTGCAATGCACGGGAATCTACGCACGACAAATTATGTCGAACAGGGCTAGTTATAAGCAGGATAGCTCTACAACCATGATGATAGTGACTGCAGACGGTGAGGCTGACTATGGTATGCCGAACACGACACCTATACTCAAGTGTCATCTCCGGCGCAGGGTCTTGTCACTTCACTGTGAGGAGCAGCACGCAATAATTTGACTAACGGTAGTACAGTGCTAGTACTCCTACTACATTGGTAGTACTACTAGTAGTACTAGTAGCACCACCGTCTGGATTTAGGAGTACTACCACGTCCATCTAGATTTTAGTATTTGACTAGCAATATCTAGTAATGCATGTCACAAAAATGTAATAGTCCATCTGTAAACAAATACATGGTGTATTGTTTTATTCCTATCGGCGAGAGAACTTAATGTCTTTTTGCTAATTAATAGGATTACATGCAATGAACTAAACACTGCGTGTCATGTTTGGTAGTCTCAAGTCATTGAAAGCATGCGCGTCCCACATCTCTCATTGGTTGATATGTCACAAAATAAGAAACGAGGAAGGAGTTAATGTACCGTGCATAAGTGTTTTGGGACTATTTGGTTTTCGTAAGGTGACTTACACAACATTTGTTTACATGCATTAACATTTTATTAGTTAAATCAAAGGTCGAAACTTGGCGCAAAATGCAAAGAGAACCAATAAACCAGTAAACATCAAACTTCTCTCGTTTGGCCCCAACTAGAGGTCCGGTGAGATGACTATACTGCACCGGCACGGAGGGGGACGCAGCTTAATTGACTTACTGCAACTACCTTTGGGTGATTGACACGTGGGCCCAACGGGTGGCTGGCCCACCTATCATACATGCAAAGGCAGGTGAAGTAGAGGGCTGAGGAGTAGTATGAAATCCTACGCACCTACGCACGCTAATCAAGGGCAAGAGTGATCACTCGAATTGCAAGATCAGTTGACTAGAAGCTAAGCTAGACCCATGGAGGCGATGAGAGCGAGCATTAGCTGGTTGTGCCAGATGGTCCACGATGTCGGCCTACGGCTCGGCACTGAGGAACATCTCCAGGTATTGCTTGAGGCCGCCAGGGCAAGGGGTCGCTTGGAGGACAGCTTCGTATCCTTGTTCGATGAGGTCCTCGTCAGTTTCCTTGACAAGTTCACCGTCGTCAAGAAGCTCGCAAACGACTTTGACGTACGCCTCCAGCTGACGCGCCCAGGCTCTACGATGCCTGCCACCCTCAACAGCCACTATGGTGACAACCTCTTCGACACACTGGTGGCCCTGCGACTGCCCGCCGTCATGCCGGAGAATGTCCACCTCGAGGTCGCGCTCGCCGCGCAGCGCCTGGCGCAGAAAGACACCATCGACATAACCACCCACGGATATGCGCAGATCGTCCACAAGGACTAGTGCATGCAAGAGGAGGATGATAGGACGCTAGCCTTCTTGGACCGCAGGGCAACCTTGGACGGCATTGTTCAGAAGCACGTTGAGCTCGCCGCCAACGCCGCTGCTCCTCACACATCTGTTGGTGACCCGGCGCACTAGGGCGTGAGGATGTCGTTGATGGATCCGTATGTATTTTAATCTTTCCGTCAGATCCATGTAGTAGTA
This sequence comes from Triticum dicoccoides, assembly GCF_002162155.2. Lineage (NCBI taxonomy): Eukaryota > Viridiplantae > Streptophyta > Magnoliopsida > Poales > Poaceae > Triticum > Triticum dicoccoides. The sequence continues at coordinate 95,331,159 of NC_041389.1, read as the reverse complement.
TAAGGTACTACTACTAATTATCTTACCTTTCGCATCAACTTCATAATTTTTGTACGTACTCCATGCATGAACGGCGCCAGAACCAAACTTCTCATTACTCTAGGGAAAATAATTATTTTCTGTCTATCGGTTGCGCCATGGAGCAGAACCAAATTTTACAAGTTACAATTTCAAAAGGAAAAGCCTACCGTGTTCGCGTTGCACCCCCACATGGTTGGTCTGGCACGCCGCTCAAGGGGGAATGCATGCGGTGTTGCATTTTCACTTACAAGTGGGACCGCAGTTGATCAAACCGACTATCGGCAAACCCCCACTCCGCCCACCGCACGATGGCTGAGAAAACAGGAGGGAGAAGAGATGGTTGTAGCACAGACTCCAAGAAAATCTGTGTCGGATGGGACTCGTGTGGGTGGCGTGTGCCGTACTGCTAGACATGAATGCTAGTTATGGCGCATGCAACCCAATATATCATGCCTATATCGAGGTGCTGGTTACGTAGAACAAATTTCCTGGAGTCCGTGCTCAGCCCTCTGAGGGAGTCCTGGATTAGGGGGTCCTCGGACAGCCGGACTATATGGTTATGCCGGACTGTTGGAGTATGAAGATACAAGATCGAAGACTTCGTACCGTGTCCGGGTGGGACTCTCCTTTGTGTGGAAGGCAAGCTTGGCGATTCGGATATGTAAATTACCTTCTCTGTAACCAACTCTGTGTAACCCTAGCCCCCTCCGGTGTCTATATAAACCGGAGGGTTTAGTCCGTAGGACAGACACAATCATAATCGTAGGCTAGCTTCTAGGGTTTAGCCTCTATGATCTCGTGGTAGATCAACTCTTGTAATACTCATATCATCAAGATCAATCAAGCAGGAAGTAGGGTATTACCTCCATAGAGAGGGCCCGAACCTGGGTAAACATCGTGTCCCTCGCCTCCTGTTACCATCAGCCTTAGACGCACAGTTCGGGACCACCTACCCGAGATCCGTCGGTTTTGACACCGACATTGGTGCTTTCATTGAGACTTCCACTGTGCCGTCACGGTAAGGCTTGATGGATCCTTCAATCATCCACACCGACGTGATCCATGGTGAGGTTTTCCTCCCCGGACAGATCTTTGTATTCGGCGGCTCCGCACTGCGGGCCAATTCACATGGCCAGCTGGAGCAGATCGATAGCTACGCCCCTGGCCATCAGGTCAGGTTTGGAAGCCTGAACTACACTGCCGACGTCCGCGGGGGCTTGATCTTTAACGGATTCGAGCCCATGACAGGTGCGGCGTACAGTCATAGTGAGCATGACCTAGATCTGCCATCAGACTGTGTCCAGGAGATCGCGCCTGTAGCTGCTCCGGCTCTAAATCCGGAACAGATCGTACCATCCAGGGATGGGTGGATATACCCCGCCATGGAGGCCGCATACTCATCGGTGATAGAGCCGAACACAGGCTTCGCCTCCAGCGAATTCAGTGTCATCGGACCCTCGGACCCGTCTCCGGCCACAGGCTCCGAACCGTGAACATCCATGCCTGACGAATCTGATTGGGCACCGATCATGGAGTTTACCTCCGCGGATATCTTTCAGCACTCAGCCTTGGGCGACGTGCTAAGATCATTAGAATATCTCTCTCTATCAAGAGACTCCTGGACGAACTATGTCCGGCTTGAGTGGGAAGTGGATGACGAAGAAATTCGTTATCCACCCACCACCCACTTAGTAGCCGCTGTCGACGACTTAACTGACATGCTTGACTTCGACTCTGAAGACATCGACGGTATGGACGACAATGCGGGAGAAGAACAGGAACCACCGCCCATAGGGCGCTGGACAGCCACCTCATCATATGATATATATATATATATATATATATATATATATATATATATATATATAGACGGTCTATTCTGCTAATATTAGCAGAATAACTATTCTGCACACCACTTCGGTACTGCATGCTCAATAGAAGCGCACTGCATCATTTTGACGACGAGCACTGCAATGGAGACTAGTGAACTTCTCGTCGGAAAAAATTGCACGCGTTATTTTTTTGGTACTATTTTCGCTCTAATTTTTTAACCGTTTATCGGAATGAGGCGTGTAATATACCATTGAAAAGATATGGATTAGGCGCAACTTCGACATGTCGAACACTTCTCGAGATTCCACACGGTTTAAAAACAGTTTTAAAAATGGTGCGGCGGATGACGAGTTCTAAACCGCTTGTCGGAACAAAGCAAATGATACGCCGTTAGATAGATATCGTCAAGGCGCATCTTTTTCATACATAAATCTTTCTCTAATTAATTACGGTTTAAGAGCAGTTTCAAATTTACTAAATCGCGGAACTGTGTTTTTCAAGTTTTTTAAAATGTTCGGTACTGTTTTCGCTCCAGTTTTTGTACCGTTTGTCGAAACGAGGCGTGTGATACGCCGTTGGAAAGCTACGAACGAGGCACAACTTTCATATGTTGAAATGTTTTTCAGATTCCTTACGGTTTTAAGTTTATTTTGAAAATCGCACGGCTGACTACGAGAGGCAGCGATTGTTTTTCGCGAAATTTTTACAAACCGCTGCTCGGAATGATTCAAACGATACGCCATTGGAAAGGTATCGACGAGGCGCAACTTTTTCTGTAGAACACTCTCTAATTCTTTACTGTTTAAGAGCAGTTTCAAATTTACCGAAATGCGGACACTGTTTTTCGCGACACCCAAATCGACGTGCGTACCTCATCCGACTGAAAACCGCACTGCATCAGACGAAAGGCCGCACTGCATCAGACGGGCAAGAGAACTGCATGATTTCGTTTTATTCAAACGTAATTTTTTCAAGGACGAGAAAGTAGAGTGCACTTCACATCGGGTGTAAATGAACCACAACACTATCAAGAAGTGAACCGCATTACTTTTTCTTCGCTTCCGTAACATTTTTTTGCACTTACGGGATGAACAACATCATACGACCGACCGCACTGCATTGGACGGTTCTCTTTTTTCAAACTTTTCTAAAAACTTTTCTACGCTTATTTGTGAACCTCATGGTCAAAGTTAGTGAACCACGCGGCCCAGACTAGAGAACAACATTTTTTTGGTTGGTGAAAGTGAATCGTAGGGCAGAAACTAGTGGACTTCATAAAAAGAAACAAACTTCTTCTGTGTTGATTTTTAATTGTTTTTACAAAGGGAATTTTCTTACAAAGGAACCACAGGAGTGCACTGCAAACATTCAATCTAAGGAGTGAATCACCATTCTTTTTTTCCTAAACGGATTGAGCCGTCTTGACCCCGAGTGAACTTCTAGAGCAAGATTTTTTTATAGTGTTAACTTTTTTTGTTTCTTAATTTGCTCCACGGGTCCAAGTGAACTTCATCATTATTTTTTAATATTTTTTCACAGTGAACAGTGTGAAAGTGCATTAGGTTACAATTTCCCGTCCCTGGAATTTGCAAAACAAAAGAAACTGCATCAAATTGCTACAAAAGGAATGACATTGTACAGTTGACCGAACCTCTCACAAACAAGAAGAGGACTTCACAATACATACAAACTGCATTTGGATTTATAAAAAGAAAATCAGGTTTGCCCCGTCCTCAAACAGTTAATTACAGCCGAGAGCCTGAAAAGTAAACGAGCTGCACACGACACCTGGTACCGAACTGCAGAACAGCAGAAGCTAAAAAATTCATCCGATGCCCGTGGATGAACCGCACGAGGGTGCATGGTGCACTGCATGAGGGATCCAGCCGCACTATAATGGCATGGCCAGGACCTCGCAATCAAAACGCACGCCGATTTTGCAAACAAACTGCAAGCCGGTGTTGCGCCAATAGTGCCAGCAGGAGGCGTTGCTAGAACAAGAGGAGGATGGAGCGGCGCAGCACGGCGAAGGGCCGGTGGAGATGCCGACTATGGGGGAGGTACGAGATGGCGACCTCTCCCTAGAGTTGAGGAGGACCTCATTGGAAATCCCGTCAATGGCAAGCAGGGGGTACCGTGCAAGGAGGGGTTCGTCAAGCAGGTGGAGGAGCAACACTCCTGTCAAATCGGGGTATCAGCTGCTTTCAGAGGATACCCAGGAGAGCAGATCACCCACGATCCTCATGCGGTGCACTCGTCCGGGTGGTGCGGTGCAGTCGCCAGGGGGATGCTCGAATCACTCATGCAAGATGGATCGGGTGTAGTCCATTCCGCCCCCGCCCTCGGCGAACTGCAAAGAGTGGAGGGGAGAGCTGCATGCACCCACCGGTGGCTCAACGGATCAGAACACAGGGACGGACGAGAGGATGAGGAAGAGTTTATGGGGATTTAATCGAGCTGCATAAAGAACGCCATGGAACCGCACGCTTCCGCGTTGCCGCACTGCATCTGGAAGAAACCTCCCCGTGGGGAGGAGGAAGCAGGAGGCGTCGGTGCACTGCTCATGGATGGCGGCGGAGCTAGGCGGGCCGGCGCGACGGCTAAGGTAGAAGGAGGCTGGGGCAGCGTCGCGGGGGGCCGTCGCGGCCTGGCTCCAGCAGCGAGGTGCTGTGGCCTGGATCCGGCGCCGCCTCGTGCTGGGAAGTTGTCGGGGGAGGGCTGGCTCATCGGCGGGGGAAGTAGGTGGGGCTGCGGAGTGTGGGAA
>NC_041389.1:95318908-95326126 GCF_002162155.2 Triticum dicoccoides | reverse complement strand
GTGGTGCATTAGTGGGGATTGGGGAATGGATGTGTTTCGATGGTGGGGGAGGGGCACGAGGAGATGGGAAGTGGGGGTGGGCGGGTGGGCTTCGGCCGGGGTGATTTTTTTTCGTCGGTAGGTGGCTGTGGTCGGGGTGTTAGCCGAATAAGATGTTTCGGTGTGCAGAATAAGACTCTAGAGGGTATTATCATAATAGACCCACCCTATATATATATATATATATATATATATATATATATATATATATATATATATATATATATATATATATATATATATATGGTGGACACACCCAAAGAAAGCAACGGCGATGAGGCAGCAGAGGATAATCCCCCTAAGAAGCATTCCAAATACGAAATCAATCCGGCCCAGCCAGCCACTGAGCATGCTGGACAGGAGGATGGGCAAGCTAGCCCTAAAGAACGGGCAATTGATAGAGACTCGGAGGATGAAAATTACATGCCTCTCTCCGAAGACGAGGTAAGCCTCGGGGACGAAGAATTTATCATGCCTGAGGATCCCGTCGAGCAGGAGAGCTTCAAGCGCCGGCTTATAGCAACTGCAAAAAGCCTGAAGAAAAAATAGCACCAGCTTCAAGCTGATCAAGATCTGCTAACTGACAGATGGACTGAGATCCTCACAGCCGAGGAATACAGACTCGAGCGCCCAACCAAAAGTTACCTGAAGCGTAGGTTGTTACCTCAGTTCGAGGAGGAGGCACTAGAGCCTACACTACCAGTGCAGGATCAGGCTGACTGGCCACCTCGTGGCCGAGACAAAGCGGCGTATCAGCCCGAACACCAGTCCACACCCCGTCACCAAACAAATAAAAACACGAAGACCCGAGGCTACACGCAACAGACCGGACTCATTTGAGGTGCGTCGTGATGTAGCCCGGCATAGAGGCAATGCGCACCCCCTATGCTTCACTGACGAAGTTATGGAACATGAATTCCTAGAAGGGTTTAAGCCCGTTAACATCGATCCCTATGATGGGACTACAGACCCCATGGTATGGATAGAAGATTTCCTTCTACACATCCACATGGCCCGCGACGACTATCTTCACGCCATCAAGTACCTCCCACTGAAACTCAAGGGACCGGCTCGGCATTGGCTGAATAGTTTGCTGGCAAACTCTATTGGAAGTTGGGAGAACCTAGAAGACGCATTCCTGGATAATTTCCAGGGCACTTATGTGCGGCCACCGGATACTGATGACTTAAGCCATATAACCCAACAGCCCGGAGAGTCAGCCTGAAAATTCTGGACCCAGTTCCTAAGTAAAAAGAACAAAATTGTCGACTGTCTGGATGCCAAAGCCCTAGCAGCCTTTAAGCATAACATTCGTGATGAGTGGCTTTCCCGACACCTTGGCCAAGAGAAGCCAAAGTCCATGGCAGCCCTCACAACACTTATGACCCGCTTTTGTGCGCGCGAGGACAGTTGGCTGGCTTGTAGCAACAGCACATCAGGAAATCCTGGCACCTCGGATGCCAGAGATAGCAATGGCAAGCCCCAACGCAACAGGCACAAGCGTCGCAGTAATGGCGACCACGCTGAAGACAGGTCGTCAACGCCAGATTCAGTGGCTCTAAGTCCGGTTGGCGGAAAAAGCCATTCAAAAGAAACAATCTGGGCCCGTCCAGTCTGGACCGTGTACTCAATCGCTCATGTCAAATTCATGGCACCCCTGATAAACCAGCCAATCACACCAACAGAGAATGCTGGGTGTTCAAGCAGGCCGGCAAGTTGAATGAAAACAAGGAAAAGGGGAGGCATAGCGATGACGACGAGGAACCCCGGCTACCGAACACAGGAGGACAGAAGAAATTTCCTCCCTAAGTAAAAATGGTAAATATGATATACGCAACCCATATTCCTAGGAGGGAGCGGAATCGTGCACTACGGGACGTCTATGCGATGGAGCCAGTCGCCCCAAAGTTCAACCCATGGTCCTCTTGTCCGATCACCTTTGATCGCAGGGACCACCCGACTAGTATCTGTCATGGCGGCTCGGCCGCGTTGGTCCTTGACCCCATCATCAACGGATTCCACCTTACACGAGTCCTTATGGACGGTGGCAGCAGCTTGAACCTGCTCTATCAAGATACAGTGTGCAAAATGGGCATCAATCCTTCAAGGATCAAACCCACCAAAACCACCTTTAAAGGTGTGATACCAGGTCTAGAGGCCTGTTGTACAGGCTCAATCATGCTGAAAGTGGTCTTTGGATCCCCGGATAACTTCCGAAGCGAAGAGTTAACCTTCGACTCGTCCCCTTCCGCAGTGTCTATCATGCACTACTTGGACGAACCGCATTCGCTCGATTCAACGCGGTGCCACACTATTCCTATCTCAAGGTCAAGCTGCCCGAACCTCGCGGTGTTATAACAGTTAATGTTAATATGGAGCGCTCCCTTCGTACGGAGGAGCACACCGCGGCCCTTGTAGCAGAAGTACACAGCAGCCTTCTTAGGCAGACCTCCAATTTGGCAATAAAGCCCCCGGACACCGCCAAGCGAGTCCGACGTGCTCTACAACAGGATTGTCCGGCATGACCAGAGCTCGCCTAGCAATCCGACCTCCGTCCTGATCCCAGCCAAGCGGCAAAATTTGTGCCGGGAGTACATAACTACGCACTTAAAATACCATGCACACAGGCGAAGGCACGACAACAATGCGGTCCATAGTGCGGCTCAACTGCCCCAGGATCCGTATACCTTCACCCCTTTTTCTTTCTTTCAAGTCCCTATTTTCCGGAAGCTCTTATCATAGTCCGATTATCGGACCCAGCATGGGACGGAGACACGAAGGAGGCAAGGAGCTTTCTCGTACAAGCGAATCCCTAGGTGGTCTCTGATAACGACCGTTGTACTTGTTTTACATACCCATACACTGCTCATTCTTGGTTAGGACATGTCAAATAGTCCTATTTTGCTTATCGCACTACTTGTATACATACACCTTGACGTATTATTTAAACAACAATGGAAAACAATGTACATCGTCAGCTTACTATTACATTTCTTTACCTTTTTCCTTGAATGTTTATGTATTATAAATTGCACACATGCATGTTGGTACGATTTAGTTCGCCAGGGGCTTCAGTGTACCCCATAACACGGCAAGAGAAGTCCGAACACTCTAGACTGTGCGGCACCCCGAACTTATAGCATTATATGCATCAGCTCCGAATCATGTCTTGGGTCAATAATTAGATTTGACCGGCTCCCATGTTTTTCCGCCTTACGTTCTGCTATATCGGCTAACGTGGCACAGGGAGAACTACTGCGATTGTTTCCCGGTTCTTCCGGACGAGCACCTCAGTAGAGAAAGCCGAAAACTGACTCTCATGATGCGGTGAGAGCTGGTCGCTGTTCGAGAGGTCTCAAATCCTTAAAGATTTTTTCCGCTTCGGGCGAGGAATCGGTTTTTGTCCGGTTTAGGCGTGTATAGCGCCCCAAGTTTGTCCCTCCAAATACCAGGGGCTACGCCAAAATTTAAAATTATATAACTTCTATGGCCAAGTGAGAGTGATAAAGCTATATAGTCTGATTGCCTTGTTCGTTGCGCTAAACACCTCCTTAAAGGACCAAAAATTTGGATAAAGAGTGTTTAGATTTATCCCGAACACCCATGTACTTGTTACATGGGGGCAGAAGCTAACGACTGGCAACTCTCAGATTTTATAAGCGGCCGCATGGAAGGTAAAATTTCAAATCAACAAGTGTTATATTGCGCAAAAGAACTTGTTTTCATATTACATGATCAAATGAGTACATTCACTCGAATATTACATCCTTAGCACATTGCTCCACCACAAGGCGGGAGCCCTTCAGGACACTGTCATAATACTTTTTGGGACGGTGATGTCCCTTGCCGTCCGGTGTCCCCTCCGTTATCAGCTTCTCAGCATCCATCTTCGCCCAGTGCACTTTCGCGCGGGCGAAGGCCATGCGTGCACCTTCAATCCAAACTGACCGCTTTATGACTTCAAGCCGCGGGCAGGCATTTACAAGCGCTTCACCAGGCCGAAGTAGCTACTTGGCAGGGGCTCGGCAGACCACATTCGGACTATAAGGTCCTTCATGGCCAGTTCAGCCGCTTTGTGTAGTTCGACCAGTTGCTTCAGCTAGTCGCTCAAGGGCATCGGATGTTCGGCCCCAATGTACTGAGACCAGAACAGCTTCTCCGTCAAGCTCCCTTCTTCGGCTCGGTAGAACTTTGCGGCATCAGATATGCTGCACGGCAGATCTGCGAACGCTCCCAAAGAGCTCCGAATTCGGGTAAGTAAGAGAAAAGTCTCTTTCACATGATTGCTTTGCATAATGAATGCCTTACCCGCCGCTACCTTCTTGGCCGCCTGAATCTCCTGGAGGGCCTTTTGGGCTTCGGCCTTGGCGTCTCGCGCGCTCTGGAAGGTCTTAGCAAGCTCGGACTCTTGCATCTTAGAGTCACGCTCCAAGGACTCGTATTTTTGGACGAAATCCTGGAGCTCTTGCTGGACCTCGCTGACCCAAGCCTCTTGCTTCTCATGCTCGGAGCGCTCCTTCGCCGCTTTGTCTTTGGCCTTGGCCAGCGCCGTCTTAAGGGCCACCACTTTGGTCGTGGCCCCTAGTAAAATTCAGGACGCTTTCATTAGCATAAATCATTCTTCCTTTTAAAATATGCAGACGAGGTATTGTGTACCTTTGTTCTCCCAAGCTTCCTCTTCACGAGGTCGAGCTCTCCTTCGGCTCGCTCCAGGTCCCGCTTCAGTCCGGAGACCTCCGCGGTACGAGCGGCAGCAGCAAGTAGCGTTTCCTGCTTATTTACATATACATTTTCTGTTAGACTCCTGCGGTGATATTTCCAAACACCAAACACCAAACAGAGCATCAGGGGCTATTGTCTATACTGTGATATTTCATTATAATTTTGTTACTTATCTCAAAGCCTGTTAGGAGGCTCGCGCAGGCTTCGGTCAATCCTCTTTTGGCGGACCGAACCTTCTCAATCACCGCACTCATAAGAGTATGGTGTTCGTCGTCAATGGAAGCGCCGCGAAGCACTTCCAACAAGTTATCCAATGCCTCTGGATGGATAGAGGTCATCGGCACAGGAGGATCGCCCTCCTTAGCGAGGGGTTGCCTGCCTGAGTTCGGAACCACCTGGGGTTCCGGAGCCGTATTCGGCTGGGGGCCAAACTTGCTGCGGTCCCCATTATCAGAGTCCATGGGGGTATTCCCCCCATGTGGTCGGCGATGGGGATCTTGCCTGGGGGCGTCTCCAGAACTGTCTCCCCCTGGCCCGGCATCCTCTGGGACAACACTTTAGTGTCGTCCGTAGGTCTAGGGGAGGAGGCCGTCGGGAGTGACTCGCTGTTCATCGCCGACGGGTCCAGCGACTCCTCCGAAGAGGATACCTCGATGTGCGATTTGGCCGAACTGAATACGCATGTTCGACACTGTAAGAAGCAATGAAGCGAAACACACTGAAAAGTATTACAGTGTTCGGATACTTACAACTTAGCCAGGGGCTTGTCCCTGGGCAACTACTCCTCGTCGATGTAGGTGGCCGTGGTGGAGTGGTCCGGAAGGGATGTCTTTCCCTTCTTGGACGTTCTGGCCTCCTCCTGTGTGGCGGCCTTCCTCTACTTCTCCCCCCGATTGGGGGGGGGGGGGAGGGATTTCCTCTTCCTCCTCCTCGTCCTCATGGGAGGAGTGTGCCTTGGTGTCCTCGGACGACGAGTCCGATACAACCTTGCGCCGGAGTCCTTTTCTGGTCCCCGCGGCCGTCTTCTTGTCCTTCTTCTCCGGCACCTCATAGGGTACCGGGAACAACATCCTCGTTACAAGCTCCGATCCCGGATCTTCCGTTAACGGAGCTGGGCAGTCGATCCGCTCCGCTATTTCTACCCAATCCTGCAAAAACAATGTAAAGGCTTAGGATCCTCCTCCAGATGTACTTATAAAAAGCACGTCTTGCGAAACATATAAACTTACCAGATTGGTGGGGCGCTTTGCGCTGAGTCCACAATCTTCGGTTATGGGTGGTGGTACATTGGTGGCCTTGAACAGCAACTTCTAGACGTCTTCGTGCATCGTGTCGAAGAGCCCTCGCAATGTCTAGTGTTCGGTCGGGTCGAATTCCCACAGATTGCAAAACCGTCGTTGCCACGAAAGGATCCGGCGGAGGAGCATAACCTGTACTATGTTGACAAGCTTGATCTTCTTGCTTATCATATTCCGGACACAGGTCTGAAGTCCGGACAACTCTACCATGAAGCCCCAGGCTAGGCCCTTCTCTTTCCAGGACATGAGCCGCATGGGGACGCTGAATCAAAATTCAAGGGCTGCCGCCCAGTTGGTGTTGCGCGGCTCGGTGACGTAGAACCACCCCGACTGCCACCCCTTTACGGTCCCCACGAAGGATCCCATCAGGCCAGGTGACATTGGGCATCTTACCCACCATGGCGCCTCCGCACTCCGCTTGCTGACCGCCCACCACCTTTGGCTTCACGTTGAAGGTCTTCAGCCATAGGCCGAAGTGGGGCGTGATGCGGAGGAAAGCCTCGCACACGACGATGAACGCCAAGATGTTGAGGACTAAGTTGGGGGCCGGATCATGAAAGTCCTGTCCGTAGTAAAACATAATCCCGCGGACGAATGGGTGGAGGGTAAACTCCAGTCCGCGGATGAAGTGAGCGAGGAACACTACCCTCTCCTGGGGTTTCGGGGTGGGGACGATATGCCCTTCGGCTGGAGTCGGTGCGCGATGTTTGCGGACATGTATCCGGCCCCTCAAAACTTTGTTATGTCACTAGTAGGGAAAACCTTATACACAGAATCTTACCAGTAACGCGTGTTAGAATGGGGCGCTACTGCTAATTAGCAGTAGCGTGTCTGCCAGAACCGCGCTACTGTTACCCCCTTAGCAGTAGCGCGGCAGGAACTGAACGCGCTACTACTATAATTGCCACACCGTTCCCGACGTGCTAGGTATAGTAGTAGCGCCCTTCTCCAAACGGCGCTAATACTACCGATTTTAGCAACAACGCGTTTTCCCCTCCCACGCTACTGTTAAATCTATTCTCACCTAACCCCCTGCGTGGCCTCATTCCCTCCTGATCTTCCTCCCCCAATTCACCACTCTCTTCTCCCCCTTGTCGCCTCCGCCTCGCCGCCGTCTCGCCGCCGTCTCCCCCGACCCCGCCTCACGACCGTCTCCCCC
>NC_041389.1:95307327-95318487 GCF_002162155.2 Triticum dicoccoides | reverse complement strand
CCTTGACCCCGCCTCGCCGCTGTCTCCCCCGACCCCATCTCTCTCCTCGCCCTCTGTAAGCACTCCCCCCTTCCAATCCCTCTTGTTAATTTGCTTAGTATGAACCCTAGCTATTTAGTGCTAGTTAGTATGAACCCTAGGCTATTTTTAGTGTTAGTTAGTTAATTTAGTGTTAGTTAGTTAGTTAGTATGAACCCTTAGCAGTAGTTCCTAGGTACTAATTAGTTAGTAAGAACTAGGTACTAATTAGCTAGGTACTAGTTTATTATTATTTATAGTAAGTTTATTTTCAGTAAGAACTAATTGAATTAATAGAACATGTTAGTAAGAACTTGTTGCTATTTTTTTAGTTAAAGCAATTTTTCCCGTATCGACGTGGACGATGCCTATCCCGCATCCTCGTCGTCGAGTCGGTGGAGGACGACACCTGCTTGACCAGATGGGCCATGTCCGGGACTGGGCTCCGCTGGGTGGTACTGGGAGGCGCTACCTACCGGGGGGCGCAGGTTGGTGAGGTGCCAGCCTATCGTTGACCCGAACCTTCTTTGGTGGCGGTCGCGTGGGCCAGTGACGATCCAGAGGTTCGAGGACTCCGCGGAGGTGGTGCATCACCGTGTCAGTGAGGAGGACGCGCACGTCCGTCGCTACTTGTTTGCGTTGGAGCACAGGCCGTTCTCCAATACCTGGTAGGTTCTCCGGGGATCTCACTGGAGCTATGATCCCGTGATGGTTCCTTCTCTGTGGGTGTCCACCGCCCGCGCCGATACCTGTCGTGTTCAAGGGTTTTAATTGTATTAGTGATGTTATATGTATGACACTATTCGTGATGTATTAGTGATAATATTCGACGATGTACGGACGTATGAGATGATTTACTTTTGCTTATTGAATGCATGCTAATTTGAGTCCTATAAGATATTTTGAAATGTATATCTTGTGTTGCTCAATATCCAACTGGCCAGTCATGTTTGCAGGTTACACCTCCGAGTGGCCTATGTTTTGCCAGAGTGTTGATTCATTTCTGTTCCGGTAAATTTCAGGCGCTTGATATGTCCTATTTTAGCAAAGGTCATGCCGGATTTTTCCATGAATTTTGGCATGACTTGTGCGAGAATATGTAGGAAATATCGAGTGCCCCGGATTTGTGTGTTGAGTATCTTGGTAGTTTCCTTCGATCGATTTTCAATTAATGTTTTAACTATGAACATCGGAAATGTCTGACGACGAAAAGGATTTCGGTATTTGCAAATACTGCGAAGACGAGCGCGGCCTGTGCGATGGAATCTTCCTAGATGATGATAGGCGCTTCAGCATCAAGCTCTTCGAGAACTTCGAAGTGGATACAGTAAGACACAATGAAAAGTCTTTTTTCGTAATTAAGCATGACATCTGCTTCATTTGCTTCAACTTATATTTTTTTACTATTCTACTAGCGTATCCCCTGCCATGCAAGAGTTTTTGTATTGGATAAGATAGGTTTCAGTCATAGTATGGAGGAAAATAAAGTTTACTTGAAGACCGAGCATGGTTATATTTTCCATGCAAAATTGTACAATTCAGACGACTACACCTATTTTGGATGCAAAACATGGCGAGCACTATGCAAGACTTATGCATTTGAGCCTGATATGGTTATCACCTTTGATATTCGTCAGGAAGATGATATTGAAGGTAATACCGACATCTGGGTCGATGTGCAGACGCCTCCAGTTATACCATTATGTAAGTTTCTCAACCATATTTATGTCTTTGATATTGTTTATTCAAAAATAGTTGACAACTAATTTGTATTGTCAGCTTATTTCGGTGCAAGCAAACATGTCCAGCGCTTGGTAGACAGGACCGTATACTGTACTGGAGCTGAACTCAACTGCGAGGAGCTCAGTCATTATGTTTCATGGCTTGAGGATCTTGATACTGTCAAGAAAAATTTTCTTCCTGCATTTAAAAATGTTAGTACTGAAAATGTGCAACCAATAGTGTTTGCAATGAACTACGGTCACATCTATTTAGGAAGGATGGTAAGATTTTTACTATTTGTCATCAGTGCATCTTTTCCATACATTATTTTTGAAACTAAACTTCATTGCTAAGTATGTTACCATACGATGTTCTTCAGCAGGGACTCCCGATGAATGTTGTGCCTTATGGGATCGAGACTAAAGGTACCATGAGTATTATTAGCTTACGGCCAAGATATCCTACAGATTACCTTAGTGCATTCAAGATTAGCGACGGATGCTTAATAGTGCAAGACTGGACCAAATATGTGATGGGGTAGCGCAGAGAAGTACTAGGGGGCAGCAAACAGTTGTGCTACCCACGATTAGGAGACAGGTTCATCTACATGCTCCAGCTTGATCAAGGAGGAGAGCTATACATGTTTTATGTTATTTTAACTAAGAGAGAGCAGCAGGAGTGATTAGCTAGCTAGAAATGAGTTTGAGGATGATGATGTGCTACACTATATTACTATGATGATAAAATAGCTAGTGTTGGTGGTAATGACTATGATGATTATTATTAGCTAGTGTTAGTGGTGATTAAATAAATACTATTGGTGGTAATGACTATGATGATGATTAAATAACTTGTGCTGGCAGTTTGGATTCAAGTGGAGGCAACATGTGGTGCACATCGAAAGTACTACTAGTCCAAACTAGATCAAGTTTGGATTAGTAGTATACTTTTGACATGCACCACATATTGCCTCCACTTGAACCTAATCCACCTTCATTTGACACACTGTTATGGACATAATGATGTAAACCTCATAACTGGTATGGTACCAATATTTGTACGATGGCGCATAAATACACTAAAAATAAAAAAAAAGTAAAAAAGTACTAGTAGCGATGGACAGAAAACACGCTGCAAGTAGTTACCTTAGCAGTAGCATGGTACTGAACAAACGCTGCAGCTATTTGTCCTAGCAGTAGCGTGGGCGGGCACGCGCTACTGCTAAGCAATAGCTGTAGCGCCTTATTAGTAGCGCGCCTACCCGTGCTACTAGTGAGCACAAAACCAGCGCTACTGCTAGGGTTTTCCCTAGTAGTGTGTCCTCCTCCGTGACTGAGGAGGCCATCCACTTGCCTCCTACTCCGGACATGCTTGAATGACTTTGCGGAGAAGGTGAGAACTTGGGCGCTAGAGCTCGAGCAAGGGAGAAAGGATGAGTGGAGGAGGAAGAAGGCGTTAGTGAAAAAGGGGAGTCCTTATCTCTTTATAAAGGCGGTAGAAATTGCGTGCCTCCCCACTTGCCATGTAAACTCGCTTATTCCCCAAGCGCCATGTTGATGGCACGGTTGGATTACCCACACCCGTATTGGTGAGAATCCCGTGATAAGGGGACATGATCTCTTCTTAGACAAGACGTGCCAATAAAAGTGCCTCGCAAGACGTGTAGTAGCAGGCTGAGGAAAATGGTTCGCATAATAACCGGGCCGCAGCGTGATGTCACACTACGAAAAATAGTCAGCAGATTAGAAAGATTGTGCTCTCTATGGTGGAATGTGGAATTTGTTTTGCGGAGCCGGACACGATTCATGTGTTCAAAATTTACATTGGAGTATTCGGAGAAGGAACCTGCCTTGCAATGCCGAAGACAATCTGCACGCCGGACACATCATCATTGAAGCCTGGTTCAGGGGCTACTAAGGGAGTCCTGGATTAGGGGGTACTCGGATAGCCATACTATATGCTTATGCCGGACTATTGGACTATGAAGATACAAGATCGAAGAATTCGTCCCGTGTCCGGGTGGGACTCTCCTTTGCGTGGAAGGCAAGCTTGGCGATTCGGATATGTAAATTACCTTCTCTGTAACCGACTCTGTGTAACCCTATCCCCCTCCGGTGTCTATATAAACCGGAGGGTTTAGTCCGTAGGACAGGAACAATCCTATTCATAGGCTAGCTTCTAGGGTTTAGCCTCTACGATCTCGTGGTAGATCAACTCTTGTAATACTCATATCATCAAGATCAATCAAGCAGAAAGTAGGGTATTACCTCCATAGAGAGGGCCCGAACCTGGGTAAACATCGTGTCCCCTGCCTCCTATTACCATCAGCCTTAGACGCACAGTTCGGGACCCCCTACCCGAGATCCGCCGGTTTTGACACCGACACCCTCCTCTATCTCTCTTCTCAGCCAGCCAGCAGACGTGCGGAGCCCATCGTCTGTTTGCTCATACGCGGTCCCACATGTCAATGAAAACGCAAGAGGACTCACTGAACCTGCACATCTTTCACCACGACATGCTGGTGATGAAAAACAAATCCAATAAAGATCTTCGGTGGCCGCTTTTGCAGTTACTCAAGAGTAGTAAGATTCTATTTATAGTTTAACCCAAGATGCACATCATGTGGCTTCAACTACCACGCTATTTTCTTGCATGACACGACCTGGATGCTGGATGTCCCATGTGTTGGCAAAAGGAGGAAGAACCTGACCAAATCTTCGGTTGTGCTCTCGGATTAGACTAGTTGTGCTAACTTATAAATTTTATTGTGTAGAATGGATGCAAGTTTTGGTTTTGTGAAGAAGAGTACATCGATATATTGATAGAGCGCAATTTATTAGATGTTCTAGCACTTTTAGCTAGCGTAGAGGCTAGAGATGTGACTAGATGCGAGGAAGCAACATTAACTTCTTTAGACTCGAAGAAGAAAGAAGCACGCAAGATCGAGCCTCCGTAGATCAACAATGAATGCATCGAGAAGGCACTAATCCAACTTACAAGAGCAGTTAAGGAAGTTGGATATATTCTAAAATGTATTCTTGTGGTTCTTGCTTTCTTTGGTCTTGCTTGTCTAGTAAAAATTATCGTTGGAGTTCGTGCAAAACGGAGGTCCGTTTGGGGTCGTGCGTTGGACTTGGACTTACAAGCGGGACCGCAGTTGAGGTAACCGATTATCGGCAAACCCCCACCTCACCCTCTGCGCAATGGTTGAGTTATAGAAACGACGAGGTTAAAGAGATTGCTCTAGCACGGACTCCAAGAAATATGGTGTCAGATGGATGTTGTGCTAGTGGCGTGTGTTGTACTCCTGGACGTGAACGCTTGTTCTGGCCCATGCCACCCTACTACTCCTACTACTTATATAGTACTAGTAGTATCGAGGATTCGGGGTGTTGGTTATGTACAGTGAACACATTAACATATGGCTACAGTAAAAACACCTGCCCGACACGTGAAGCATGTGAAGCTAGTATAAATAGTGTACTACTATTGTTGATTGGCCTCATCCGATAACCTGTTGCAATGCACGTACAATTATGTATTCGGAAAATTATTTTTTGCCTCATCGCACCACTCACTCAGAGAAGAGACTCGAAAGCCATTCATAAATTTAGTAAGTTTATCACAGGCATATCATTTTATTACATACAACAGGTCATCAACCCACAACGACAACGAGGATACATTATAAATACTAAATTTTTCATCACACAACAAATAATGAACTTCAAATCAACCAATCCTCGGTGTTGGAAATGCTTGCTTTGAACCACAAGTGTTTCTCTGGGAAGGGCCATCCATTGTCGATCTCAAGACCAACGCGGGACTGATCATCCAGGCTGAAGCGGCCTACTATATCAGTACCAGGGTAGGGAACCACCAAAATGTCCGAGGTATAGATACAGTTGCTTCTCATAAATGGTAGTAACTTTGTGCCAACAACAGTTGGATCGCCTTTCACCATCATTGGACAGTTTTTTCCAAGGAAGAGCGAGTTTTCTCCAAGACTATCAATTCTTTACCAGGGAGAAGGTGTTGGCGCTAGCACACTAGTATCCATCCCGAATACCATGCAATGGGTGTTGGAATAGGTCCGGAGAGTGCGATCGTGGGAGACAACACCTGCTTCCTTAGTAGTAACATTAGGAGTGGGCTGTATACAGACACGAAAAGGTGATCCATTGGAATTAGTTGCCAGGCACCACTGAGTATATGGGCGCCGCTCGTCCTCATGCTCGTCATCATCACCATCGTCATCTCCCCCTTGGTTATAAATATTTTTCATGTATAGGTTGTGGAATGTTCACATGACCTTGGAAACACAAGAAGAAGGTTAATTAGTAAAGGGAAACTTGATAACCCACATGCATGTGGATGAAACAGTTATAATTACGGTGGAAGACAAACGTACTGAAACTACGAGGATCCCATGCAAAAACAGTGCCATGAGTGGTGGAAGCAAACACAAGACCCTAGTATTGAATTGCATCACAGTACTCATCCGTGTATAGAAACTAATTTTTGAGCAATATCCATCTAGTTGAACCGTGAAGGACGACAACAGGCTTGGTGAAGATAGCAACAACTACATAGTTCTTGTAATTCTAGGAGCGGTTGGGAACTCGACAAATTGCTATCTTCCGTAGAAGACAGTCACCATGATCATATTTGAACATGCGTAGAATACCGGTGTGCTCAACCTCTAGGCAGTCTGCTGAGATTTTTGGAAGTCAAACCCGGTGACGAGTGTACACAATCATAAGTTCCCACTCGCAGTTGGACCCAATATAAACAACCCAATCTCCATTTGTGCCTGCCCAAGCCTTACCCTCAAGCGATGGCATCTTAACATCACACGTATCACTATCAAGCGACATCAACTTGCACAAGGCGGGGCCTCCGTCGTCCCCGCGCCAGTCATCAGGGTCACGGTGAAGAATATAGGGGAGATCAAACCGCTCCTTGACCCTTGGGTTCCTTGTAATGATGTTATTAGTTGAGTCGAGAATGGTCTTGAACGAACCTGCCATGCTAGCCGAGGTGATGACGTCGCACCGATCAACGAGTTCCTCCACCATGTCATCTTTCAGATCTGGGCAAGAATAACGGGGTCGTTTCCGGCCTGTTCCCTCCATGGAGAAGACAATCGAACAATGGCAGAAGGAAGGGTGAAGGCAAATGGAGGAGGGAGGAAGAGCGTGCGACAGCAGTTCCAAATCGAGAGGGAAAGGCGAAGAGTCGGTGGACGGTTGCCAGTTTTCCATGGTATACGAAGAGGCGCCCCGGCCTACACGCCCGTTCGGAAATACAAGTAGAGAAGAATTCGCCGTTGTCTCACTAATATGTTGGAACCGGACCACATGTCAACGAAACATGGTGTGTAATTTCTCGTGCAAAATGTGATATGGCCATGTTGTCCCGAGGTGCCGCATAAGTTATCGACATTTAATTTTTTTAATGGCGTGCCGTTCAGTTTTGAAGCACAACTAACTGGTACTGTATGCTGAGAAAATATAAACTACTCTACCACTATTCCACCTCTAGTACTAGTAGTATAAAAAAGATATATAGGCTGGAGCTTCAGCGCTTTCTTGCTAAGGGCTGCCCACTTGCTCTCACACTATCACCCTCTCTCCAGATCTAGAAAAGACAGCCTCTCTCTCCCTCCTCACCGGTGGTCATAGATCCGCAGGGGAAGGAAAGGACGTCCAGTGTTGACGCACTCGTCATCGGCGAGCGAGGTCACGCACTGACAACAAGGCCGTCCTCTCAAACCTAGTACCCACGCGGGATGGCCTCCGTCCCCAAGCTCACTGCCTAGTTTGCGCGGAGGACGACGACAACGAGCGAAGCCAGTTCCCGCCGACCCTCAAGTATGCTACCTCTTTTTGAACCATACCCTTGTTCTATTGCCCCATATGCCACGTCGCTGCATGTGGATCTTTTTCCACTCCACCATCTTCCCAATTTGCTATCCTCTGCTCTGCTGGCCACACAGACAAAAACCTTAATTTGCACTATTAAAGGAAACCGTACTTCATGCAGACTAATCCATGTCTAGGCTGAATAAGGAAAGGAAGGGAGACTGTATTGTCCAAGAGAGTAGGCATCGAACCTGCATCTAGGTTGAAAAGGGGAAATTTAGTAGCTAAGGAACGAGTCTCGTGTCTCTTTGTTGAAGAAGGGTAGAAAGGCATGACAACGCAATAGAAAATGACCAGGTCAATCGGTTTGTTGTCCTCACATAGGAAAAAGGTGGCTAAAGAGAACAAAAATGGGATGTAATCCACATATGCTGCCTGGATATTTGTTGCTCTGGGCAACCATACGTCCCTCACCACTCTGCGTCCGTGGAGGTACATCGAACTGGTGCGCCCACTGTCCGAATGGGCCTCCCATGCTCTTATTGCCACTTTTTTGAAGTTAGTATAACGCCAGTAGTGAAGTCAAGCAATGCTACTGCTAACGTGATGCCACATTTAACTAATGTTGAACTCAGTCTAATGCCACCGATAATTTAAGCAATGTCATTTAATGTCACTGGATTATTTTAGGATTAGCTGTTGATTGTGGAGGTATTAATGATTTTTCAGCTAAGGCATTCTAATGATGTTGCACAGCTAGTATACCAACGATGAAACTTGTTACCAACTTCAGATTTTTGCACTGTTAATGCTTATAGATTGCATACCTTACTTTCATGAGATACGTTAATTTTTGTCTACAGTGTCACCAAAATGCCAAGGCGCTGATGTCATTTTATTTTGGTTAAACTGCACAAAAAATTATGAAGACAAGAGGAAAGGTCAAGAGTGGGCACCTCCTCCTCCGGCTGTTCTCTTGATTCGTTCGATCAAGTTTTTATGTTTGATCGATTATCAAGATTAGGATAGCAATTTTTAAGGTCCCCACGAGTTCGAAATTATATTTACCTTGGAGGTACATGGTTTGCAATTTTTTTATACTATCATTAGTTAATAATACTAGTTACACTACTTGGAAAAGGGCTATAGATGAAATGGCCACTAATGGCGCATCAGACATGTCGTGCGCCACTACTATATAGAAGTGGCGCACCATGTGTTGGTGCGCCATTAGTGTGAAAGACACTAATGGCGCACCAGACACATGGTGCGCCACTAGTAACAATTTTTTTCCAAACATACTAATGGCGCACCAGGGCACAGTGCGCCATTACTACTTCTAACTAGTAATGGCGCACCAGCCGCATAGTGCGCCACTACTATATTTTTTTTATTCTTTTTTTTTGCAAAACTACTAATGGCGCACCGGGGAATAGTGCGCCATTACTAGTTTAAACTAGTAATGGCGCACTGTTCCCCAGTGCGCCATTAGTATTTTTTTTTGCAAAACTACTAATGGCGCACCACCAGCAGGTGCGCCATTAGTAACCAGGGTTACTAATGGCGCATTTGTCGATGGTGCACCATTAGTAACCTGGCACCAGCTAGATATTTTGGACAGCCACACCTACCCACTCACTTTCCCCACTTCATTCTCTCCACATCCTCCTCCAAGCTTGTCTCGGCTGCCTCCTCCTCCTCACCTCATTTGCACCATATATTCATCCAAATTAAGTGGTTAAATTACCTTTTTTTGATAGGTAAGTAAGGGGGAAGCTATCTTTATGCTGTTCTCCCTCCAACAATGTGCACATGCACTTTTTATGGCCTAGCTAGATCTATGTATGTTCGTGGTGTTGCATATGTTTGTGGTGTTGCATATATGTTTATGTTTGCAGGTACCGGTATTTGAAATGCGATAATTGCCAGTATTTTGCCAGAATGTTGATTCATTTCCGTTTCGGTGAGAATTCTGGCACTATGCATTCTTTTTGGTCCTATTTTTAGGGAAAGTCATGCCAAATTTTTTCTTGGTTCTAAAATATCGTTTTTCTCTACCCCGCAAGCGAACATGGTCCGCATGATGACCGAAGGCATCGTGAATAGGTTTTTGAGCTCCGCGAAGGCCGAGCTGCTTCAAAAGAACGAGACGGAGATAAGATGTCCGTGTCGAAGATGCAAGCTAAACTTAATGCAAGCTGAACTAAGCATGGAAAGAGCAAGTTCATAGGGTACATGGATCACTAGGAAAACACATGGCAACAACTGAACTTAATGTTAACAGGCTGACAGCAACATCATCAAGCAACTTTGGAGCAAGATATGAACAAGCTACAACAAGCTATAAATGCAACCAGTGGCATGAATGGATAGGGCATAACATGTAGAACAAAACATATTTAGTGATCATCTCCAGATTATGCATAGAATGACTAGTAGCAACATGTTTACATAGCATCACGAAATAACAGATTCAGCCTAGCAAAACAGCAACATCATGTACCCTACTTATCAAGCTCGATTCACTCACCACAAGACATTGCATGACAAGATAAGCATAGCATCATCAATAAGACATGTTTGTAAAACAAACCAATTCAAGA
Source organism: Triticum dicoccoides (assembly GCF_002162155.2). Taxonomy (NCBI): domain Eukaryota; kingdom Viridiplantae; phylum Streptophyta; class Magnoliopsida; order Poales; family Poaceae; genus Triticum; species Triticum dicoccoides. Next base: position 95,308,280 of record NC_041389.1, on the reverse strand, counting down.
ACAAGTTCATAGCATGCAAGGATCAACTATAGCAACTTTGGTAAAATTGAATAACATGTAAACAATCTGCCAGGAAACATTTTGAAGCAAAAGTAGAGCACGAAAATGACATGCTAGACTACTCCATAATTGCAAGCAAGGGCAAGAATGGATAGACAATAACCACATGTTCAAAACATCCTTACTGAAGTATCTCAAAATATGCATGGATCTCTCTGTAGCATCAAGTTATATGGCATCAAAATAACAACAGAATAGGGACTAAAATCAGCAACATCACGATGCCTAGTTTGCATGCTTTTGCTAGTCACCACATTGATCACAAAAATACATGGTAAGCACCTCTGTAAAGAAGACATAGCATAGATCAAAACATATGAAGACATCAACCTCATAGGATGCACACATCAATCATGGCAAAAATGACAAAATAGCTCGTTCTGTTAACAGACAGCAGAAAACATTATGAAGCACCCTTACAACGATGATTCAGACATCTAGATGACCTTAAATGAATATGATACAATGGAATGAAATGATGTACTCATCGAGGCGAACAATTTGACATATTACACGCACAAAACGGAGCTACGGATGCAGAGATACGGCATGACGAACATGGCATGATAATGTAAAATAACTCAGGACTTAGCAGAATTTTGGACCTCGGGGAAAAGTCAACCGGCCGCGGATCTCGCCGGAGTTCGTCGGGGTTGCGGGCTACGGCGGCCGGAGTTGAAGAGAGAGGCGCCGGGGGAGGCGGATCCAGCGCCCCCTGGCCGGATCTGGCCGGAGAAGAGGCCGGGCGGGCACGGAGGCGAGGCGGCGGCGGCGGCCGGCGCGGTCAACGGCGGGAGACGGCTGGCACGACGGAGGGGCTGGCGCGGTCCGGAGGCGCAGCCGGGCGGCGGCGGTCGCCGGCCGAGGTGGCGGAGGGTGGTGACGGCGCGGCG
>NC_041389.1:95282161-95306710 GCF_002162155.2 Triticum dicoccoides | reverse complement strand
GCGCGGGGACGCCACGTGGCGGCTCCGGATAGGCGCGGGGAGCGGCGTCGGAAATGTCCGGCTCGGGACGGACACGTCCGGCGGCGCGGGGGGGAGGAAGAAGCTAGGGTTTCGGTGGTTTGGACTGCGAAATTTCGGGGAGAGCACAAATTTATAGGTAGAGGGAGCTAGGAGAGCCCAAATGAGGAGCGGTTTTTGGCCACGCGATCGTGATCAAACGACCGGGAGCATGGAGGGGAGTTAGATGGGTTTTGGGCCACTTTGGAAGGGGTGTTGGGCTGCAAAGAGAAGGGGGGTTTTACGGTTACCCGGTTAACCGTTGGAGTACCAAACGACCTCCAAATGGCACGAAACTTGACAGGCGGTCTACCGGTGCTATACCAAGGCCGCTTGGAAAACCTCGGGCCATTCCGAGAAAGTTTAACACCCGCTCACGAAGAGAGGCAAGAAGAGGACGCTGGAGGACATAGGAGCGCCGGATTGCAAAACGGACAATGGGGAAAAAAGCTCAGATGCATGAGACGAACACGCATGCGAAATGAAATGCACATGATGACATGGTAAAATGCAACACGCAAGCAAACAACATGGCAACAACGGCGAATAACTGGCAGACACCTGGCGCATGGAATTCGGGGCGTTACACCCCTCCCCTCCCCTCCCCCTTCCCCTTCCTTCTTCTTCCTCAACTGATGCTCCGAGTCTCGACGGATATGCATGCACGGCCCGTTGCAGCCGGCCATCTCCGCCGAGCTCACGCCAGCGACTACAGCATCCAGGTGCGCTCACCCCCTGGAAAACCATAGTTTTCATGCTACATACTCCCGTGGAAAACCATAGTTTTAGCCCACCACATGGCCATGAAATGCCTAATTTATCACTACTGTACTACTACCAAGCAATATGGCTTTGTGGTCCAGATGCTCAAAAACTGGAAGTTTCTTAGCACCTCTTGCTCCATTCATCCATCATGATCTGCTCAGTAGGTTCTCTGGTAGATAAAGTGGCTCTGCACCTGCATTGCAGTAGAAATCAACATTCTTCTACTGCAGATGAAAGTATTGTAAGGTTATGCTCTGGTAAAAAGTCTCCACATCTTGTAGTGGTCGGTACAGCAGCTAGTGTATGTTACTAGTACTATGGACCATTTGTGCAGGCAGGAATGTGATGCCAAAACACCATGATGAGTGCTCTGCTCGCTGTTTCTTGGCACCACCACCAGACTAGAGTCTCATCTCATGCTCTTATTTTGTTTTCTTTCTCAGCTGCATCCCAGTTCAGCAGCTAGCCAGCTACCATACCCATACACAGCTATGCAGATTCAGCAAAGTTTTTAAATTTTTACAGCATTTTCACTACTCAGCATGCATTTCAAATTTGTTTACAACATTGCTTGCTCGGGGCGACGAATAATTTGACATCTGATTTACACACTGCTCCATGTTAATGTACAGAATCTGAGACCGCATACATACATACATACATACATACATACATGAACTGCTTATTTTCCCTTGATAGATGAAGTATGTGTGTATTCATATGCTTTGTGTAATTGTACCTATTATATCTGACCACTGTTTATTGTGATTTTGATTTTGTTACAGTGTTCTCAAGTATAACAACATAGTGGGATCATTTGTCAACATAGTGGGATCATTTTGCAGATTCCAACAAACAACATAGTGGGATCATTTGTGAAGGCCAGCATCAGAGTGCTAATTTATAGGTATAAATAGATAAAAGATTCAGAGAGTAGCTCTTTTCTTACCAGCATCATGAAGGTTGGGAATATCGATGTAGAAAACAAAAAGATTAGGAAACTGAATCTAAGGACCAGGGCTAAACCTCTGTACTTTACTGTCTTTAACATGGTATATAATACCCGAACTGAATTTGTGGGGCCTCTAAAATTCTGGAAAAAATTAAACTCAAGATTCTGGTGTTTAACCCTATTGTGTTGCTTCTAGAAATAATATAAAAGCTGTGAAAAAGAAATCTATGGAGTTGGCACTTTACATAAGGTTGTAGATCATTTTACATTGCTGGCTTTAACATGATACCAATTGGCACCTGAACCTTTCTTTTGGAGAGTTCTCTGGACTTCAAAGAAGCATAAAGTAGAATGTGAAGCTTGTCTTGAGGCTCATCTTTGAGACAGGTTATCTGTGTCGGTTGTCGGAGCCTTGGAGGTTACTACTGAGAGCTGGCACAGCAGTGCGTGGCGTTAGTGATGGCCAAGCTGCTAGTTCAACTACTGGATAACTAGTGTCCCTTGTTATCAAAGTATTCTTGCCAACTAGTGGCCAATCTAGTCTTCTCGACAATCTTGATATGTATACTAGACTATATAGTTAGACTTATGAAGGGTTTCATGCTGACCTGTCTATGTTCATGTTGTGACACTTGGTAAGAGCTTATTTCATACTTATATGTAACAGATGCAGTGCTTATTTCAGACTTATATGTAAGTTATACATGGTAAACTAGCACATTCAAGTAGACATTTTCCTGAGGCTTTTCTGGTATTTGTATCACCACAATCGTTATATTTATCCTTGTACGCTAGTTTTATCATATCAGGATCTTAGGAATTTATCTCTGAGTAATTTGCTATAGAAAGAGGCTATTGTAGCTCATGTGTAGAAATTCTTATTGAAGAACATATCTGATAAAATGTTGTTAAGACTAAAGTTGTCCATTGCGGACTGAAGTTTGCAGCCCTGCATATATCTTAAATTTTTGTCCATGAATTATGCCCAGATCTTACAATTCTTATTCTTCTTCTCTGCACTACTAGGCTATTTAGTAATTAGTATATTCTGGTACTTTCAGTAATCTCCAACCATATTAGCAGTACTGAATAAAACTACTGAATAAAACTTGTCTTGTTTTATGGAAATGGTTGATTACCTTGATTATACTTACTAGATGGTTTATTTATAGTTCTTAAAATATGAAAATGAAAATTATTTGTATCCCTTGTTAAAGGTATTTGACTCTATAAATCATACTGATGTTGACTCTATAATCATACTGATACTGATGTTAAAGGTATTTCTAGCAAAACCTGAAATGCAAGATGGATTGATTTTTCTGAGCTGTTTGTGCTCCCTGCATCTTTCAGCTCTCATTTTCAGTGGAGTTGTTAAACACGTCAGTAACTTTGCTAGTTTGCTGGGTTTTGTCTCCGACCATCGTGTCGTGATGATTTTCCAAGTACCCCGAGAGGCCCTTGAGTTTGCCGGAATGTCGATTAACTTCCGTTCTAGCAAATTTGGATACTCCATATGTCCTATTTTCAGCAAAGGTCATGCTGAAATTTTACGTGAAATTTAGCATGACTTTGCTAAAAATAGGACATATGGGGTACTTGCGACTAATGCATGGGCTGGGGTATCTTAGTACCTAATTAAGTAGGATCAACTGCCCTGCCATTCTTGCTGCATTAAACCATAGGTGGCAATAGAGCCAAGTGATTAGGCCCAACCTAAATGATGAAATCTTGGCTTCTATAGGGTGCCTCGGTGTCGATGAGAACCTAAATGATGTACGCTTAGGCTTTTAGGGTGCCTCGGCATCGACAAACCCTAAATGATATAAGCTTAGCTTTTAGGATGCCTCGGTGTCGACAAACCCTAAATGATGAGACCATGATCTTGTTCCTTGACAATAACCAACTTTTTGACCAAACTTTTTTCCTATTTAGAGCGAAACATGGCCCACAACGATGAGGCCGACGGTTCAGGCGACAAGCAATTCTGGGAGCTGTCCTAGGAGATGGAGGAAGAACCTCACCGCTATGAGGACACCGCAGAAGACACCGATCCTGACTACACAACCCCTAGTGGCGTCGGGGATGACACCACTGATGGTGCCGCCGAGGATGCCACCACTGATGATGGCGACACACACATAGATGGAAGCCAACCGAAGAGGCAACGGAAGGACCGGCGCCGGAGCGTGCTCGGCACCATCAAGGAGGAATTTACTGAAGTGAACTCTGACAGGCATCCAACGGCGCCCAAATAATTAGTCAAGGGGTACTCGGTTCAGCTCGGGTGCATTCTGCGGAGCACCGTCTCGATCAACACCGAGAACCTAAGGCATAAGGACCGAGGGAATTTGCATAGCCTCCTCTTCACGAAGCTGCACGAACGATACAAGTTCCCCGCTGACTTGGCAAACACACGCCTCTCAGGGAATAAAGTGAACAGTGCCGCCCTCACGAGGATGAGCACGGCCCTGTCTACTTGGAGAAGCATGGTGAAGGCAATGATTGAAAAAGGTGATAGTTATGAGAAGATCAAGGCGAAATATCCTTTGATCAGTGAAGATGACTACAAGGAGTTCAAGATCAAGTGCGAGAGCAGCGCAACCTCCGAATCAAGTCAGTGGGGGAAAGAAATGCGGCAGTTGAACTTAGGGGTCCACCAGCTCGGTCCCGGCGGTTACAGAGTGGCGGAGCCTATATGGGACAAGGAGGACGCAAAGCGTGTCGAGCAACGCCTACTGCCCCGCTTCGAGAAATACCGTGACAAGCAGACTAGGAACTTTGTCAGGGCCCGGTACAAGGAGGACCCGATAACAAAGGAGCTTACCACGGATCCGAAGACCAGGGCGCTTGAGCTTGTTCTGGTAAGGAATACACCCCCGCGTAATTAGCTCCATATGGTTGCATTCTAATTAATCGCCAATATTTGTAAATGGTTCACGTTCCTTCTGCAGGACACTGAAAGCAGTAGCGCGGGGTCATCTCAGAGCTCCCCTTTCGACACCCCTTTAAATAGGGCGTTGAACATAATGAAAAACAAGGATAAGCTCAGTAAGCCGTCGTCAGCTGGTCGTGTGGCCGGCAAAGGCTTGTCCACAAAATGGTCATCATACTATACCGCTGGTGGGCGAAAGGAGAAAAAGACCAGCTCGGAAAGCCAGTCGCGCGAGGTTGAAGCACTCAAGGCACAAGTGGCGCGGATTCCGGAGATTATCCAAGAGCAAGTGCAACAACAACTGGGAACGACGCTCACCGCCATGGTGCCTACGTTGATTAAGGGGCTGACGACGTGGATTGTGGGCGGACAACAGGGGCCTCCCCCGGTTCCCAGCTTCATGGCCAGCAACTCGCACAACACGAAGGCGGCGCCATTGGTGTCTCCGGTGGCGCCATTGGTGTCTCTGGTGGCGCCATTGGTGTCTCCGGCGGAGGCGGTATTCGTGTCTCCGGCACCGGAACGGGCATTGGAGCTTAATGCGCCCGGGTGTATGCCGGCCGGCACCTCGCCAGCAAGCGGCCCCTCCGTCAGTTGCACGCCCGCTGTTGGCGGTGCCTCGACATTAGCCGAGCTCGACGGCATCATGGTAACTAAGCCTCTCGGCCGATGACTTCATCTCCTTGCCTTTGACTGCGCATCCCTGATGCCCTACATGTTTTCGCAGGGCGCCGCCGACGTTCCTTGCACTCTCTTGTACTTCGTGGGCGGCGAGTTGGTCGATGTCGCCAAGGGCAGAATCATTCAACCAGGCAACCCCGTGTTCCACGGTAATCCGATGCCACCCATAGTGTATAGGGTTGAACTGGTTCGGGTGCTGCCAGGCTGCGACGAGTTGTTACCTCCGATTCGACCCACTGGGGCCGACAAAGATGATGATATGACCCTCAGTGCCTGCGTAAACTGGCCCCTGCTTTGGCCGAAGAGCTAGATTCGTTTGGGGGCGGGGGACACCACCCCACAGACAAGACCGCCAATCGTGCCGGCGCCAAGCCATGGCAAGAACGCCGCAACGCTACCGGACATGCCGAACATCCCTATGGCACACGATTCGGACGACGACGATGACAACGACGACAGTACATTTACGAACGTCGATAAGTACTTTGTCGAACATGGGTACAGTAACGAGTTCTGCGGGCCTCCTTCTCAAGAACCCAACCTAGATGACCGCGATCTAGCTGGTACCACGGAGAAACCTAATTGCAACAGGCGTCGTCTGGTGTTCAGTTCTTAGGAGACGCCTCTAGCTGCCGCCTTCACAGAGCCTTAGATAGCCGAGGTGCGAAATATTATCAGCCTCAACACGCTCAAGAAGGCGGTCTATGAGCAGAACTCGATCCCATTACAGCAGATCAATAAGAAGGGATGGAAATGAAAGACTAACAAGGGCGCCGGTGTGAGCCAGCTGGCACCGAGTACGATCTGTGCTCAGGACGGGCCACCTTCACCTAAGGATATCTCGAGGAGGGTGCATGTGGCGGGTAGGGCAATGCTACTTACCAATATGCTCAATGCTGCAACCGGTGCTATGCGGAGTCTGCATGACAGTGTTCTTTCTTTGGAGAAGCGGCGTCTCTCCCAGAATGATGTGGCATACCCGGTTTTCGTGGCCAAGGTGCCAGAGGGAAAGGGCTTTGCGGATGGCACCATCGGGGGTACGATCATCCTGCGGTTTGATGACATCTTTGCTATGTTTAACCTTCATCCGCTGCACTGCACCTTCGTTCGGCTTTTTTCACAGAGTATGGAGATGCGGATCATTCGAGACAAGACCCCGGACATCGTGATAGTCAACCCCTTCTACATGCGTGCCAAGATCTTGGGCAGCGCTGGGGACCGGCAAGTCGCGAGTTCACACCTCAAAGGCGTCATTCTGGCAAACCCAGATAAGGATAACTTCCTCGTGGCTTACTTTCCCGAGTAAGTCATCCCCTCACCGCCCCGTAACATATGATTTCTTAGATTTTGATCGTTCTTTTTTTCTAACATTCCGTGTTCTGTGCAGTGACACACATGGCACACTCATCCTCTTAAGCCCGAAATATTCCATGGCCACGTATTTCGACCTGGACCATGAGTCCAAGATAGACTACACAAATATCAAGAAAGTTCTTGATGATGCTCTCCCCGGCGATGCCACATCTGGAGGCACCTTTAATAGGCCAGTTCATAGGCACGGCAGGCATGTGTTCACCCACAATACGACGTTCCCCTGCGTCAGAAGGATGCCTACTACGCCCTCCATCACATGCAGGTGATCATACGGGACGATAATCACCTTCTGCTACCAAATAATCTCAAAGATTGGGCCGCAAGCTTGGCGGCAATCCAGTCAGAGTTTGCAGAAATCATCCATCAAGATGTCCTTCGTACCTCAGGGCAGTTCTACCTCAGAGATCAACTGTCCAACAGTGAGATAGACACAACGCTACAAATGCAGGCTGACAACGCCCGCGACTTCATGACCATCACGAAAGACGGCGGCTTCATCCACGCTCCGGTCCCATGAGTCAAGTCGAAAGTAGTGATGCTATTTGTAGTTCAGAAACATTGATTAGCTCATGTTGTAATTAAACTTTAGTGAACTTGTATGTCTCTTCGGTTTGGACAGTCGTTCAACTTAGATGTAATCGATGCTATTTATTAGTAGGACCATGAATCGTGCTATTAATGTCTTGCTTTTCTCTTCCGATCCTTTTGTTGCATACTTATATATTGCTTATGTATAGTCTGTTGTTTGTCTTGTGCATAGAAATGCCGTCGTATGTCGTGTACAAGGGTAAGCTTCCCGGAGTCTACGACGATTGGGAGGAGTGTCAGAGACAGGTTCACCGTTTCAGTGGTAACAGTTACAAAGGGTACACCACTAGGGCGGAGGCGGAATGTAGATACGCGCGCTATCTAGTGGGAGAGAGGAGGGAGCGTTGGAGGAACCGGATGAAGAACAGTTCCATTGCGATGATGCTCATCGTGATGACCGTAGCTCTCTTCTATGTGATGGTAGTTTAGATGATCGATATCGACTTGTAATGTGAAGACAAACTTGCTACTCGCGGTCTGGAGACTCGTAATGTTCTATCTTTGTTCGGTCTTTTGAATTCAGAGACTAATATGATGAATTGTATTCGGAGAATAATCTTCTATTGTATTCGATGAATCTGTTGTTGTTGTGTGGTGCTGTCTATATTCTGTCCAATAATATATCTTGTAACCTGTGCAAATATCAGAAAAAATCCCTAATATTCATACTAATGGCGCACCACTCAGCACTCTAATGGCGCACTATAGAAAGGATACTAATGGAGCATCACCCCAAAGTGCGCCATTAGTATGCCAAAGCACATGGGTAAATATGGCCCTTGGGAGGCATACTAATGGCACATGTTGGTCTATACTAATGGCACACGGCTTGGTGCGCCATTAGTATACTAGATACTAATGGCGCACCAGTGGTGTGCCATTAGTAAAAAATACTAGTGGCGTGGTACTAGTGGCGCACCAGTAGTGCGCCATTAGTAGGCAAAACTGGTGCGCCACTAGTAAGCCTTTTCCTAGTAGTGTTACTTCAGACTTTTGTATTTGGTTTAATGCTCATGCATAGCTAGTATACCAATGCTGAAACTTGTTACCTTTACATTTTGTATTGTTAATTCTTATAGAAATCTTCCAATGCTAGAGTTTATTGAAATCTGTTCAGTAAAACCATTGTACTGTACCCTGTAATAAACTAACTACTCTACTGTTGCACTAGCCACTGGATTAGTGTATATTTGTAGTATTCGAATGGTGTTGCATTAGGGTATGGACATAAATAAAGTGTGGCAAGCTTTCCTGGATATGTGCTCAAGAAAACTAATACCTGTTTTTCTAAATACTAGACATTTGGGTACTTTAAATTAAACCGCGAAAACGTCTTATATTAAGGAACAGAGGGTGTAGAGTTCACTCAAATTATCCTGGTAAAGCTCGTCACACCTTTGTTAAAATTAATGTTCATTATGTTATCGGAGGAGGTCTGTATGTTTGTCTCTAATGCATGTCGACCACATACCTGACATCATGATGTAATGTTAAGTCATTTCCTTTTGTACAGTGTCACTTAATTGTCAAGGCGGTGATGGAATTTTATTTTAGTTGAACTACACAAAATATGCTTAAAAGAAGAGGAAAGGTCGGGAGTCGATCAATCTTTCAAAAAGAACTATATATGCCTTTCTGACATCACACAATGTTGCCTTATTTATTCCTTCAAACAGGTGGTTAGGAACAGTCTTGCTACCTTTTCCATTAAGAAATTGGAATGCTTATATTTGTGAGTCTATGCTTCAACTAGTGTCATTTTTACAGTAATCACACTTTCAATATCTATGCAAACAGGGATGCTCGATTTTAGTAGAACTGCACAAAAAGTCCAACTGGTTCAACATTAGGAGCATGTTTTCTTCCAAACCTTTATATCCAATTGGTGGCACTAAGAGTTGTTCATTTCAAAGGTACATGGTTTGCTACTATCTTCCTACTCTCTTTTTTACTATCATTAGATAGTAATACTAGTGGTTTGCATGTGAATTTATTGGCAGGGTGGACCTACATTGGAGGTGCACGACAAGATTCAATGATTGGATGCTCAATTTCGATTGTATTGATTTCACCTCTTCCATCACTAGAACATGGATATCCTTGGTCTGATGAAGAATAGGCGCTATATTTCTGCTCTGAACCAACAAATCAATTCAGTATGAAAATGTCCAGGGCAAAACATAACTGTGTCAAATTGTCTAGTGCAGAACATGACAGATGCTAAGCGGAAGAGACATGTTTAAACCGAAAATGCAAGGTGTGGTATATGTTTACTAGCTGCTTGATATTTGTGCAGATAGAGATGTCTTCCCGTTGCTATTTGGCAAACAAACAAAGTGACCGCAATTTTGGTTGAACTGCACAAGAGAATAGTATAGTCACTCCATGCAGTGCCATTTGAAAATAGACAGAGAAAGATTGGATAGTCACTTCATGGACTGCATAAAAGTAGTACTGTACTATTTATTGGTCAACACTAGGTGCTTCCTTGCTTTGGTCTGATTATACAATGGGCATCATTTTTCCTAAGTTAAAGTTTGTATTCCGAAAATAGTCTCGCCGTCTGATCGAAAGAAGACCAAATCATATTGCAGTGGATGTTCCTCCATCATGTGTGGTTCATTCTCATGGTTCCAGCTGTTGGTGAAACTACTTAGTTTGCAAGAGGAATTGTAGACTTCACAAACGAATTTGTCTTTCAGTCTGTACTGAATGTTGGCCAAGAGAAGCATCCATGTTAGTAGGAAGAACAGATGTTTTTCTAGATCTTTGCTTTTGGAGCTACATATTTTTATATGATCTGTGAATCATTGAGATGCACTAACATGTTGATCTTATGTATGGGAATCGTACTAGTTGGTTTTAGTTGCGATGCAAGATCCGAAGTGGCTGATCTTTGCTTTCGGAGCTACATATTTGTATATGATCTATGAATCATTGAGGTGCATTAACAATTACTTATTTCTGTTTGCTCAGTGTTTACAAGTTACTGATCGATCACTAGCTAGCCTACTAATGCGCTCCTGGCAGTTTTATTCGCGATGCTAGATCCGAAGTGGCAGTTTTTTGAATAAAAATGCCTACCTCTGAAGAAACTAACAAGCTACACTATCCCGCCTACTCGATCCTACACGGATAAATAGCGGATCATGCACGTACTACCTCCTTTCCGGTTTGCAGGGCTCAATTCAAGAAATGGCCTACTCGATCCTACACGAATAAATAGCGGATCACACACGTACTAGTACCTCCTTTCCGGTTTGCAGGGCTTAATTCAAACCTCTCACCAACCAAGGTACTCCCTCTGTCCGGGTTTATTAGTCCTGTGAGCAAAGCAGCAAGCCCAATGCATGGCAATAATTAATGACATGCAAAAGTTTAAGCCTAATTAATTCCAGCGATTTCAATGGCTGCATGCGTGCCCTCGGCTGTGACTCGTTGCATGCTGCTCCGCGTACTGGCTGCGAGCGATTGTGAGTGCCTGCATGCAACTGACCGTAATTAAGGCAGCTAACTGATGCGAAAAATGATGCGCTTTAATTGTTGCAGGCTTTTTAAATCCGTGGAATCATTATTGACAAGGAGGGAGATGATTCGGGTGCACTCATTTGACCGTCATGCCGGCGTGCAATCCAGACGGGATGGGACGGCACAGTCATAATTTCAGTTTCTCTAGTTTTCCATGACAAGCTGGCGCGCTAAGCAATGCCTGCTTATGCATTGAATTCCGATGACCGTCGCGCTACCTTCCGCCTATAAGTATTGTTTCCCGGCCTACTCCGGTAGCACCATGGCCCAAACTCGCCATATCCTCATAAGCCCCCACCGGCCCGACGTCGCTCGCCACTTATCCTCGCCCTCGCCACGTCCACCATGCCGCCGCCCGTCCGCGGTAGGCGAGGCCGGAGGCGGTCACCGCCGGAACTAGTGTTTGGTTTTTTCACCGGAAGGCAGACGGAGGGAGGAGGCATTCTATCTGTCTTTAGATGGCAATGCGAAGATCGAGGACTTGTTGGAGCAGGACCACCTGGCGGAGGAGCAGGAGTTGTTGGAGCGCGACCGCCTATCGCAGGAGCAGCGTATCACTGATATGCACCGCCAGCGGGACATGGAGCAGCAGCACACCGACGCTCTAAGTCGCGAGCAAAGCACCCGCAACTGGGCCGACTACGTGGAGGCCGGCACCCGGCAAAAAGCCCTGGAAGCTGTCGGGCACGCACGCATTCGCGACGCTGATTTTTACTATCAGCTCGTCAACTGGGTTTCCCGCTTAGAAGCCGAAGCTTCGGTGGACCACGCCGGCATGGAAAGGGCCAATGCACGCAAGCAACATGCCCTATCGCACCTCCAACAAGTCCGAGGCGAGGCAGAGGAGGCCGGTGCCGGTGTTTAGCATGTACCGCAGATGGCGGCCGACATCATCTAGTTATCAAAGAGTAAGTTAGTACTTGGACGCTACTAGAGTATTAGTGGGAGTAGATAGTTAACTTGGCTATGATGGTTGTCAACGTGGAAGTTCAGTACTCTATATGTGGATCAGACCTGTTACTTTTCTCTGAATGTTGAACTTTCCATTTGAACGTATGGAATGGGCTGTTATTTTTTAAATGGGTTGTATTTGTCCTCCACGGGTTTAGAGGCTGACTTGTGGGCATACCAAGCTGACGCGTACACAATCAGGAGATGATTGTACGTGGAGAGGATGACAGCAGGGACCCGCCAAGGTCATGGAAGTACACAAGCAACTGCCTCCTTAATTCAAGCCAATAAAAAAATGGCTCCTCCTAATGGATTTTTGACATTTGGGTCCCATGCCATTGTCAACGTAGTCAATAAACGAGAGAATTGCACAACGAGCGGCTGACACCAGGGACCCAACAACTCGCCCAGTTATTTTTGTTTTGGGTTAATTTGATAAATGCCACTCCAAACCTGGTGTTTCCGAGAAATGCCACTGCAATTTCTAAACTTTGAAAAATGACATTTCATGCCATTTCTAGTGGCATTCTTCGAAGTCTGGAGTGGCGTTTTTCAAAGTTTGCAAATTGCAGTGGCGTTTTTCAAAGTTTGCAAAAATTGCAGTGGCATTTTTCAAAGTTTGGAAGTTGCAGTGGCATTTTTATGAATCGCCATAACTAGAGTGGCATTTATCTAATTTGTTTTTGAGACGGAAGCAGGGTGTCAATTGGGATGTGCGGGACACTCTGGCCTGTCTAGACAGCCTTTTCTTTTATGTTTACCACATACCAGCCCAGTAGTTTTTTTCTTTCTGAAAATGGCTAGCCTAGTTTTTTTGTGAGTTGTCAAGTAAGTCGCTTTGTCAGGCCTATAGGGCTGCAAATCTTTCAAGACGGGGAGAGCTTCATTCGGCTGGCCGTGAAAATGGCCTATCAGTAATGAGAAATGGTTTGTACATTTTTAAAACACAAACCGACAATTAGTTTCAAATATCTTTTTTCATTTCAAGATTTTAAATTGCATTGATTTTTATGCGTGGACAATTTATTGGATTTTATATTGACATACATTAATTTTTAAAATCAGTCTGAATGTGACTCGAAATTTTAGGATTAAAAATAGTTCAGACCACACCGACATATGCAAAATTTCGTATAATTTTTTAACCGTGGTCACAAAATGGGCTGTAATGCTAACAAAAATAATATGGGATCCAAAAAAATTGTAAGAATTAGCAAATGGGCTATAAATTATTAGAAATAATGGCAGATGGCCTATATGCTATTTTCCGCAGATTTGAGGCTTTCCTAAAAAAAAAGGTTGCTGCACAAGCAGTGACTATTGGATGTCCATCCAACGGCCGTCGTGCTTCTTCAATCTCTGCTCTTCCTGCTCCTGCCGCTCAAACAAGCATCGGCGGGACTGCCTGCTCCCTGCTACGTCTTGAGCTTGCGTTGGTTTTCCTCAGTTTTTTAGAACCAAGGTATCAATCCAGTAGGAGGCTCCTCACAAGTCCCACGAACCTACACAAAGAAAAAAAGAACTCGTAACCAACGCGATAAAGGGGTTGTCAATCCCTTCACGGCCACTTGCGAAAGTGAGATCTGATAGAGATAATATGATAAGATAAATATACTTTTGGTATTTTAGAATATAGATGCAGAAAATAAAGATGCAAATAAAAGTAGATTAAAAGCTTATATGATAAAAGATAGACCCGGGGGGGCATAGGTTTCACTAGAGGCCTCTCTCAAGATAGCATAAGTATTACGGTGGGTGAACAAATTACTGTCGAGCAATTGATAGAAAAGTGAATAATTATGAGATTATCTAGGCATGATCATGTATATAGGCATCACGTCCATGACAAGTAGACCGACTCCTGCCTACATCTACTACTATTACTCCACACATCGACCGCTATCCAGCATGCAACTAGAGTATTAAGTTCATAAGAACAGAGTAACGCATTAAGAAAGATGACATGATGTAGAGGGATAAACTCAAGCAATACGATATAAACCCCATCTTTTTATCCACGATGGCAACAATACAATACATGCCTTGCAACCCTTTCTGTCACTGGGTAAGGACACCGCAAGATTGAACCCAAAGCTAAGCACTTATCCCATGGCAAGAAAGATCAATCTAGTAAGCCAAACCAAACCGATAATTCGAAGAGACTTGCAAAGATAACTCAATCATACCTAAAAGAATTGAGAGAAGATTCAAATATTATTCATAGGTAAACTTGATCATAAACCCACAATTCATCGGATATTGACAAACACACCGCAAAAAGAGTTTACATCGAATATATCTCCACAAGAGAGGGGGAGAACATTGTATTGAGATCCAAAAAGAGAGAAGAAGCCATCTAGATAATAACTATGGACCCGAAGGTCTGTAGTAAACTACTCACAACTCAACGGAAGGGCTATGGTGTTGATGTAGAAGCCCTCCGTGGTGGATTCCCCCTCCGACAGAACGCCGGCGACGGCTCCAAGATGGGATCTCGTGGATACAGAAGGTTACGGTGGTGGAAATATTTCTTTGGTGGCTCCCTGGATGTTTTCGCGGTATGTAGGCTCATATAGGAAGAAGAAGTATGTCGGTGGCCGCTCGAGGGGCCCACGAGACAGGGGGCGCGCCCAGGAGGGGTGGGCACGCCCTCCTATCTTGTGGCCACCTCGGCTGCTTCTTGGCTTGCACTCCAGGTCCTCCGGATCACGTTCGTTCCAAAAATCACGCTCCCGAAGGTTTCATTCCGTTTGGACTACGTTTGATATTCCTTTTCTTCAAAATACTGAAATAGGCAAAAAAACAGCAATACGGGCTGGGCCTCCGGTTAGTAGGTTAGTCCCAAAAATGATATAATTGTTAAAATAAAGCCCATAAACATCCAAAACAGGTAATATAATAGCATGGAACAATCAAAAATTATAGATACGTTGGAGACGTATCAAGCATCCCCAAACTTAATTCCTGCTCGTCCTCGAGTAGGTAAATGATGAAAACAGAATTTTTGATGTGGAATGCTACCTAGCATAATTTATTAGTGTAATTTCTCTTTATTATGGCATGAATGTTCAGATCCAAATGATTCAAAATAAAAGTTCATATTGACAAAAGAAATAGTAATACTTCAAGCATACTAATAAAAGCAATCATGTCTTCTCAAAATAACATGGCTAAAGAAAGTTCATCCCTACAAAATCATATAGTTAGGCTATGCTTCATTTTTGTCACACAAAGATGTTCCCAACTTCTATACCCCCGATGACAAGCCAAGCAATTGTTTCATACTTAAATAATCTCAAACTTTTTAAACCTTCACGCAATACATGAGCGTGAGCCATGGATATAGCACTATGGGTGGAATAGAATAATGATTGGGGATTGTGTGGAGAAGACAAAAAGGAGAAAGTCTCACATTGACGAGGATAATGAACGGGCTATGGGAATGTCCATCAATTAATGTCAACATGAGGAGTAGGGATTGCCATGCAACAGATGCACTAGAGCTATAAATGAAAGCTCAACAAAAGAAAACTAGTGGGTGTGCATCCAACTTGCTTGCTCACGAAGACCTAGGGCATTTGAGGAAGCCCATCATAGGAATATACAAGCCAAGTTCTATAATGAAAAATTCCTACTAGTATATGAAAGTGACAACATATGAGACTCTCTATATGAAAAACATGGTGCTACTTTGAAGCACAATATATGAGACTCACTACATGAAGAACAAGGTGCTACTTTGAAGCACAAGTGTGGAAAAAGAGATAGTAGCATTGCCCCTTTATTTATTTTCTTTTTTTCTTTGGACTTTCTTTTTTTTTCTTTTCGTCTTCCTTTTCTTTTTTTATTTTTTTATTTTTGGGCAATGCTCTAATTGATGATCATCACACTTTTATTGATTACAACACATGAATTACAACTCGAAACTAGAACAAGATATGACTCTATATGAATGCCCCCGGCGGTGTACCGAGATGGTGCAATGAATCAAGAGTGACATGTATAAAAAATTATGCATCGTGGCTTTGCCACTAATACGATGTCAACTACATGATCATGCAATGGCAATATGACAAAAGTAAAGTATGTCATGATGATGATGAACAGAACGGTGGAAAGTTGCATGGCAATATATGTCGGAATGGCTATGGAAATGCCATAAATAGGTAGGTATGGTGGCTGTTTTGAGGAAGGTATAAGGAGGTTTATGTGTGATAGAGTGTATCATATCACGGGGTTTGGATGAACCGGCGAAGTTTGCACCAACTCTCAAGGTGAGAAAGGGCAATGCACGGTACCGAAGAGGCTAGCAATGGTAGAAAGGTAAAAGTCTGTATAATCCATGGACTCAACATTAGTCAAAAGAACTCATATACTTATTGCAAAAATTTATAAGTCATCAAAAATCAAGCACTACGCGCATGCTCCTAGGGGGGTAGATTGGTAGGAAAACACCATCGCTCGTCCCCGATCGACACTCATAAGGATGCACAAGCCAGGTACACTTCATGTTTCAAATTTCTTACACAACTTTAACCATACGTGCATGCTACGGGACTTGCGAACTTCAACACAAGCATTCTTTAAATTCATAATCACCCAACTAGCATGACTTTAATATCACTACCTCCATATCTCAAAACAATTATCAAGTATCAAGTTGATCATAGCATCCAATTCACTTCCTATGATAGTTTTTATTATACCCAACTTGGATGCTCATCATTCTAGGACCAATTTGTAACCATAGAAAATACCATGCTGTTCTAAAAGAATCTCAAAATAATATAAGTGAAGAATGAGAGATCAACAATTTCTTCAAAATTAAACCACCGCCGTGCTCTAAAAGATATAAGTGAAACACTAGAGCAAAAACTATCAAGCTCAAAAGATATAAGTGAAGCACATAGAGTATTCTAACAAATTTCAATCAAGTAGGCTTCTACAAAAAGGTGTGTTACAGCAAGGATAATTGTGTTAAAATAAAAATCAAAGACTAATATAATACACGACGCTCCAAGCAAAACACATATCATGTGGCAAATAAAAATATATCTCCAAGTAAAGTTACCAACGAACGAAGACGAAAGAGGGGATGCCTTCCGGGGGCATCCCCAAGCTTAGGCTTTTGGCTATTCTTGAATATCTTGGGGTGCCTTGGGCATCCCCAATCTTAGGCTTTTGCCACTCCTTATTCCATAGTCCATCAAATCTTTACCCAAAACTTGAAAACTTCACAACACAAAACTCAACAGGAAGTCTCATAAGCTCCGTTAGTGAAAGACAACAAAACCACCACATAAGTTACTGTAATGAACTCATTCTTTATTTATATTTGTGTTAAACCTACTGTATTACAAGTTCTCTATGGTTCATACCCTTACATACTAGCCATAGATGCATCAAAATAAGAAAACAACACACGAAAAACAGAATCTGTCAAAAACAGAACAGTCTGTAGCAATCTGTAGCTAACGCAAACTTCTGGAACCTTAAAAATCCTACCAAAATAGGACGTCCTAAAAAAATTGTTTATTGAACAGCATCAATAGGAATCAATGCAAAATCTCGTTTCTGTGATTTATTGATTTTTTTCTCGTGAGCGCAAAGTTTCTGTTTTTCAGCAGAATCAAATCAACTCATATCATAGGTTATCCTATAGGTTCTACTTGGCACAAACACTAATTAAAACAATAAAACACATCTAAACAGAAAGTAGATGCAAGATTTATGACTAAACAGGAACAAAAACAAAAAACACAAGGAAAATTGGGTTGCCTCCCAACTAGCGCTATCGTTTAACGCCCCTAGCTAGGCATAAAAGCGAAGATAGATCTAAGTAGTGCCATCTTTGGCACTTGATTCATAGGTAGCTCACATGATAGATTTATAAGGTAATTTGACTTTCTTTCTTGGAAACTGCACCATGCCTTTCTTTAATGTAAATTGGAATCTAATATTCCCTTCTTTCATATCAATAATCGCACCAATCGTTCTAAGGAAAGGTCTACCAAGAATAATAGGGCAAGAAAGATTGAAATCTATATCAAGAACAATGAAATCAACGGGCACCAAATTTCTATTTGCAACAATTAGGACATCATTGATCCTTCACGTTGGATTTCTAATGGTGGAATCCGCAAGGTGCAAATTTAAAGAGCAATCATCAAGATCATGGAAACCTAGAATATCACATAAAGTTTTCGGAATCGTGGAAACACTAGCACCAAAATCACACAAAGAAAAATACTCATAATCTTTGATTTTAATCTTTATAGTAGGTTCCCACTCATAATTAAGTTTTCTAGGTATAGAAACTTCCAAATTAAGTTTTTCATCAAAACATTGCATCAAGGCATCAACAATATGTTTGGTAAAGGCTTTATTTTGACTATAAGCATGAGGAGAATTAACAACGGATTGTAACAAGGAAATACAACTTTCTAAATAACAATTATCATAATCAAATTCCTTGAAATCCGAGATAGTGGGTTCAATACTATTTAAAGTCATGACCTCTCCAATCCCACTTTTACCAAATTTAGCATCAAGACATAAAAACTCCGAATTCTTGGGACGCCTTCTAAATAAAGTTGACTCATCTCCAGTCCCATTATTATCAAGATTCATATTGCAAAACAAAGATCTAATAGGGGACACATCAATAACTTTTACAAAGCAATCTTTCTTAGCACGCAATCTAGCGGTTCTTTCTTTGCATTCGTCAATGGAACTTCTCGTAGATTTGGGAGACTCATTGATATCATTCTTAGGAGAAGAAGATCTAAGTTTAAGAGAATGAACATCAAGCGAATGTCTATCAATGTTCCTAGACAAATCATCAACTTTGAGCAGTTTTTCTTCAAGCAAAGCATTAAAATTCTTTTGAGAGATCATAAATTCGTTCACACTATTTTCAAAATCGGAGGGAATCTTATTAAAATTACAATAAGAATTATTGTAGGAATTTCCATAATTATTAGAGGAATAGCTAGGGAACGGTCTAGGATTAAAGTTTCCTCTATAAGCATTGTTTCCAAAATTATTCCTACCAACAAAATTTACATCCATAGATTCATTATTATTCTCAATCAAGGTAGATAAAGGCATATCATTGGGATCAATAGAAGCACACTTAGTAGCAAACAATCTCATAAGCTCATCTATCTTTCCACTCAAAATATTAATTTCTTCTATAGCATGCACTTTTTTACTAGTAGATCGTTCAGTGTGCCATTGAGAATAATTAGCCATAATATAATCAAGAAGTTTTGTAGCATCTCCTAAAGTGATTTACATAAACGTGCCTCCGGCGGCCGAATCTTAAAGATTTCTAGAAGCAAAGTTTAATCCGGCATAAAATTTTTGTATGATCAACCATAAATTCAAACCATGAGTAGGGAAATTGCGAATCATTAATTTCATTCTTTCCCAAGATTGGGCAACATGCTCATGATCAAGTTGTTTAAAATTCATAATATCATTCCTAAGGGAGATGATCTTAGCGGGAGGAAAATACTTAGAGATAATATCTTCTTTGCACTTGTTCCAAGAATCAATACTATTTTTAGGCAAAGACGAAAACCAAACTTTAGCATGATCTCTAAGTGAAAACGGAAATAATTTCAATTTAACAATATTATTATCCGTATCCTTTTTGTTTTGCATCTCACACAAATCAACAAAGTTGTTTAGATGGGTAGCGGCATCTTCACTAGGAAGGCCGGAGAATTGATCTTTCATAACAAGATTCAGCAAAGCAACATTGATTTCACAAGACTCAACATCATTAAGAGGAGCAATCGGAGTACTAAGGAAATCATTATTATTGGTATTGGAGAAATCACACAATTTGGTATTATCTAGCGCCATGGCGACAAATAATCCAACACACAAGCAAACAGAAAAAGGAAAGCGAAAGAGAGAGGAAGAAGAAGGCAAGCAGAAAAGAGAGGAGATTGGGAAAGAGAGGGCGAATAAAACGGCAAGGGTGAAGTGGGGGAGAGGAAAACGAGAGGCAAATGGCAAATAATATAAATGCGAGGGAGATGAGTTTGTGATGGGTACTTGGTATGTCTTGACTTGAGCGAAGACTTCCTTGAGCTTGCGTTGGTTTTCCTTGAAAAGGAAAGGGTGATGCAGCACAGTAGTGTAAGTATTTCCCTCAGTTTTTGAGAACCAAGGAATCAATCCAGTAGGTGGCTCCTCACAAGTACCATGAATCTACACAAACAAACAAAGAACTCGCAACCAACGCGATAAAGCGATTGTCAATCCCTTCACGGCCACTTGCAAAAGTGAGATCTGATAGAGATAATATGATAAGATACATATATTTTTGGTATTTTATAATATAGATGCAGAAAATAAAGATGCAAATAAAAGTAGATTAAAAGCTTATATGATAAACAATAGACCCGGGGGCCATAGGTTTCACTAGAGGCTTCTCTCAAGATAGCATAAGTATAACGGTGGGTGAAAAAATTATTGTCGAGCAATTGATAGAAAAGTAAATAATTATGAGATTATCTAGGCATGATCATGTATATAGGCATCACGTCCATGACAAGTAGACCGACTCCTGCCTACATCTACTACTATTACTCCACACATCGACCGCTATCCAGCATGCATCTAGAGTATTAAGTTCATAAGAACAGAGTAACACATTAAGAAAGATGACATGATGTAGAGGGATAAACACAAGTAATATGATATAAACCCCATATTTTTATCCTCGATGGCAACAATACAATACGTGCCTTGCAACCCTTTCTGTCACTGTGTAAGGACATCGCAAGATTGAACACAAAGCTAAGCACTTCTCCCATGGCAAGAAAGATCAATCTGGTAGGCCAAACCAAACCGATAATTCGAAGAGACTTGCAAAGATAACTCGATCATACATAAAAGAATTCAGAGAAAATTCAAATATTATTCATAGATAAACTTGATCATCAACCCACAATTCATCGGATCTCGACAAACACGCTGCAAAAAGAGTTTACATTGAATAGATCTCCACAAGAGAGTGGGAGAACATTGTATTGAGATCCAAAAAGAGAGAAGAAGCCATCTAGCTAATAACTATGGACCCGATGGTCTGTGGTAAACTACTCACAACTCATCGGAAGGGCTATGGTGTTGATGTAGAAGCCCTCCATGGTGGATTCCCCCTCCGGCAGAACACCGGCGACGGCTCCAAGATGGGATCTTGCAGATACAGAAGGTTACGGTGGCGGAAATATTTCTTAGGTGGCTCCCTGGATGTTTTCGGGATATGTAGGCTTATATAGGAAGAAGAAGTACATCGGTGGCAGCTCGAGGGGCCCACGAGACAGGGGGGCGCGCCCTCCTATCTCGTGGCCGCCTCGGCTGCTTCTTGGCTTGCACTCCAAGTCCTCCGGTTAGTTCCAAAAATCACGCTCCCGAAGGTTTCATTCCGTTTGGACTCCGTTTGATATTCCTTTTCTTTGATATACTGAAATAGACAAAAAAACAACAATACGGGTTGGGCCTCCGGTTAGTAGGTTACTCCCAAAAATGATATAATTGTGTAAAATAAAGCCCATAAACATCCAAAACGGGTAATATAATAGCATGGAACAATCTAAAATTATAGATACGTTGGAGACGTATCACTCCCTCCTCCCCGCGGCTGGTTGTGCTGCCGCGCAGGCCTCACCGCCCCACCGTACTCCCATCGCTGGCCTAGCCATCCCTCTACTCACCCACACATGTTGTTATTCTCCGGCGATGGTAGACGAACCAGTAAACCCTCGTACAGTCGTACTCCCCTCCGCGTGGGAAACAACTGCCGAGTCTTCCCTGGCTTCGTGTCGTTCCCTTCCTAGGCCTCGCGATCGTTCACCACCCTGGTGCTCTCGACGTGGCGTGGTCAACATGGTAAACGACCAACATGCATCTGAAGTGGACTGTACGTGGACAGGCTGACAGCTGGGTCCACGGCCGCATGCAAGGAAATGCCTCCTTATTATGCGCAAAATAATGATTCCTCCACCTGACATCTGGGACCCACCGAAAGGGCCTTTGTATTTCATGAAAAAAATGTTACCGCCGCTGACAGCTCGGACCCACCAGCTATATCTTCGCACGAAAGGAAGTGCCTCCTTATTACGCACAAAAAAAATGACTACCCCCCGTGCTAGCTGGGACCCAGTATAGTGGGCCTACTAAGTTGACGGGGACGGAGGGCTTTGTCAACTTAGTCAATATGCAAGATTCTAGCTCGAGTGACCATAGGAAGTCCATTCAACGGCCGTAGTGCTTCTTCAACCTCTGGTCTTCTTGCTCCAGCCGCCCAAAGCAGCGCCGGTCGTGTAGCCTGCTCCTACCTCCCATGGCCGGCTTCGCTGCCGCGGAGGCCACACCGCCCCCATACTATGCCCACCTCTGGCCAAGCCATCCCTCCACTCCACTCACCCACACCCCTTGTTATTCTGCGGCGACGGCAGCACAGCCGAACCAGTGAACCCTCGTACTCCTCTCCGCATGGGCATCCACTGCCGCGTCTTCCCCGGCTCCGCATCGTCCCCTTCCTAGGCCTCGCCGTCGTCCACCGACATGGTGCTCTCAGCACGGCGTGGTCAATGTGGTCAACGACCGACTTCCATTAGGAGAGTACTGTATGTGGAGAGGCTGACAGTTGGGTCCACGGTAGCCGCAAGGAAGTGCGTCCTTATTACGCGGAAAAGAATTATTCCTCCACCTGACAGCAGGGACCCATCGGATGGGCCACCAGTATTTCCCGAAAAAATGTTTCCCCCCTAACTGCTGGGACCCACCGGATGGGCCACCGTATTTCACGAAAAATACGTTCCCCCCGCTGTCAGCTCGGGCCCACCAGAAGTGCCTCCTTATTACGCACAAAAAATGAATACTCCCCCTACTAGCTGGGACCCACTTGGTGGGAGGCTGACTTATGGGCCTACTAAGTTGACTGGGATGAAGGCCTTTGTCAACTTTAGTCAATATGAACGATTCTAGCTCCAGTGACCGTACGATGTCCATCCAACGGCCGTAGTGCTTCTTCAACCTCTGATCTTCTTGCTCCAGCCGCCCAAAGCAGCGCCAGTCGTGCCGCATGCTCCTGCCTCTCGTGGCCGGCTGTGATGTCACGGAGGCCTCACTGCCTCCTACTACTCCCACCGCTGGCCAAGCCATTCCTCTACTCACCCAAACCCCCGGTTATTCTGTGGCGATGACAGCCTCACACCGCAGCCGAACCAATGAACCCTCGTACTCCTCTCTGCGTGGGCATCAACTGCCGCATCTTCCCCAGCTCCGCGTCGTCCCCTTCCTAGGCCTCGCCATCGTCCACCGTCGTGGTGCTCTTGGCGCGGCATGGTCAATGTGGTCAACGACCGACTTCCATCGGAAGAGTACTGTACGTGGAGAGGCTGATAGCTGGGTCCACGACAGCCACATGGAAGTGCCTCCTTATTACGTGCAAAATAATTATTCCTTCACCTGACAGCAGGGACCCACCGGACGGGCCACCGTATTTCGTGAAAAAAACATTTCCCCCTGACTGCTGGGACCCACCAGCTACATCTTCGCACGCAAGGAAGTGCGTCCAAAAAAACGATTCGCCCCCCTGACTGCTGGACCCACCAGCTACATCTTCGCACCCAAGGAAGTGTGTCTGGGCAAAAAAAAGATTCGCCCCCTGACTGTTGGGACCCACCAGGTACATCTTCGCACGCAAGGAAGTGCCTGACAGTCGGGACCCACCTGGTCGAAGCGTATGTAGTATTGTCATTCTGGTCACGAATGTGTACGTATATACTGGCCGATGTAGAGGCGCACACATCTCGTAGTAGAGGCACGCACGTAGCATGTACACGTACGTACAGCGGCCAGTGTGCATGAAAGAAAATACGGTCACGTATGTACATATGGGCGGGGTCTCGAACACCTACTCGTGCATACGTACGGCTAGGGCTCGTGTACTTGGCTGGGTCGGAACGGAGAAACTGCGGCATCATCATGTTCATGGGGAGCCAACCAACTGGGTCAGAACGAAATGTGTCGTTGTGTTCATCGGCAGGGATTGGACGAAACAGGCGATGGAAACGAGGTCTGGCGTACCGCAGAATGGAGGAAACAGCCTTGTGTTTGACGGGCCACGTTCGAAATGGGATCCTGTTCATCGGGAGGGGTCTAGCGTACCACAAAACGATGGAAACAGACTTGTGTTGGACCTCCTACGGTCGAAACGGGGTCCTGTTGATCGGGAGGGGTGTGGCGTACCGCAAAGCGGACGAAACAAACTTGTGTTGGAGCGCTACGGTCAAAACAGGGGTCCTGTTCATCGGGAGGGGTGTGGCATACTGCAAAACTGGACTCCACGGGATACTGTTCATCCACCGTCGACCTCCTCCAGCTTCCACCTACTGCTGTTCATCCATGGGCTCCTATTCATCCAGCCTCCACTGCGTGCTACTCCACCGGCTACTATTCAACCACCCCTCTCCACGGGCACCTGTTCAACCACCCCTCCACGGGGCTACTATTCATCCACCCCTCCCCCGTCTACTGTTCATCCAGCCCTCCACGGGGTCGTTCTGTTCATATAGCCCTCCACGGGGTCCGGTTCATCCAGCCCCAACCGGCTCGATCGATCGAGGTCCTATTCATCCAGAGGCAACACCATGGGGTCCTGTTCATCCACCCCCACTGCTCATTGTTCATCCAA
>NC_041389.1:95272949-95281788 GCF_002162155.2 Triticum dicoccoides | reverse complement strand
GCAACACTCACTGTTCATCCAGAGGCAGCATCGATCGACTTCAGTTAGCAGCAGTAGCGAAGGAATCGCTCGATCGGGTTCAGTTAACAGCCATCGATTGATTGCTCGGGTACAGTAATGTGTAACCTGCAGTGCAATCGCTCGGGTTCAGTTAGAGCCCAATGCCTCGCTCAGGTTCAGTTAGAGCCCAACGCCCCGCACACACGCACGTACGTGTATGAGAGAAACACGCATCGCTCGGCCCCCGACCACCCACCGTAATCGGGAACTTACCAAAATTATCCCCGCCCTCGCTTCTACCATGGTTATTTCCGTCATGGACGGCCCAAAGAATGTCATGCAACTGCGTCTCCAGCCCGCCCAGGACGAAAAGCCCATTTTCTGTCATGATTTTTTGTCATAGAAGTAGGAGCCCACCATCTATGATGATACCGGGTTTTGTCACAATTATCATCATAGAAATGTCATAAGTATAACAGAAAAAAAATTGTTCCGCCCAAAATGTCACGGATGTGTCTTTTTTGTAGTTTTTACAATCGAAAAACAACTAGCAGTTCGCTCCTACTCATCCCTGGACGTCCTTTAACATTATGGCAGTTTGCTCCTGGTCGTCCTGTCTTTTCACATTACGGCAGTTCTACTAATCCTAACCCTCCTGCCAAATCCATGGAATACGAAATCTCCATAATCAGCGGTGGTTACAAGGTTAGAACCATCACCGGCGATGAGTTCAACGTCATCTACACCCGTTCATTCGCGACGGTGAAAGGATGCCTTGCTCGCTTCAGACACATGTTCGAAAAGTCAAATGATGAGTGGGTCGCTGGGCTAGATGTTGAGTACAGTATAGCCCTGGATAAAGAGAAGAATCTAAAGGAGGAAGAGAAGATGAAGCGCGCCGTGATCCAGGTTTGTGTGCATAACTTATGCTTGGTCTACCACATATGCCATGCCAACATTGAGTGTGAGCAATTTAAGAACTTCCTCGTGGGCGGCCAAGTCAAATTCGTTACTGTAGACTTTACGAATGACAGAACAGTCCTCGGTCAGATAGGCCTCGTTGTAAGTGAGCCCTTCGACCTCCAGAAGAATGGGCTGGTGCCCTCTTGTGATCAGCCTTCAATGTTGACCCTGGCAGGAGCCATGGTTCATCCTTCGTACGGTAAACTGAAGAAACCTCCGCACAAGTTTCATCATCATGCATGGCAGTGGAGTCTACTAGATACAGACCACATCCAGTATGATGCAATGGATGCCTACCTTTGTTTCAGTATCTACAAGGGTTGGATGAAGAGCAAGAGCCAAGTGTGCAGTTCAAGCAAAGAAGTATCGGCCAAGAGGAAGAGGGACAAGGACGAAGTCGAGCACGTGGACGAGGAGTCTGAGTAAGGTGGCAGTGTCATTGCTCATGGTGGTTCTAATGCAGTGTCTACCGGATTAGTTGCTTAGTTTAATTTCAGGGGGCTTTGTTTTATTTGAGGGGTATGTTGTGCTGAGCCCCAGGCAGAACTATGTTATGTTCCTTCTTGTTACTTTAAAATTATCCGCTTTGTTACTCCTGACAAGTGGGGCCACACTTATCATTGTGAGAATCTGCTTATTTTTGTCATATAACATGGTTAACGGGCTTGATGTGAAAATAACAATGTCTAATGGCATTTTTGATAAAACATCTAATGGAACAATGGCATTTTTGAGATATCTAATTGCATTTTTTAGCAAGCATCTCACGGATCGAAGGCATTTTTGAGTAGTTTTAACTTCCAGTGGCAAAACTGAGTAGTGATACATAATTAGTGGCATAAATAATAAGAACCCAAGAATTAAATAGGTATGCTAGTTTCTTTAATAGAATTTAGCACCCCATTTAAGCACATACTAACTTTTTTAATCGTACTATATGCATAATTTGGCGATGAGCGCTCTCTATATGTACCACCTTTTCCCTTTAATTTCATCTTGTTAGTTTTGCTCCATGGCGCAATCCATCGATACTACTACTGTACAAAAGTATATATTTTTTAAAAGGCTAGAGGGCGGGGCAGTCTCGCTTGGTCGGTTTCACGAGAGGCAAGAACCTTTGTGATTTGATGGATCATTACTACTAGAAGGCGGGGCCTTATGATTTGACTGCTTGTATAAATGTTGTCGGTGACCTAAGGAGGAGCAAAGAACTGTGCGGTATACTCAAGTTTTCCACTAGAGTACTAGTACGACAGAGGAGCATGAAAAACGGCACCCCAGTGCCATATGGCGATAAGAAATGATCTAATTTGCTAGTCATCGATCCCACGGTGCCGCTCATTGTTAGCATTGTTCTATTCATGCCTCATAGAGAACATGACACGTGCGGCAAAACACCCGAAGCAAAAGAAGAAACACAGGAGCAAAAGAAGAAGGAAGATTATCACCCCCAAAAAAGAAGGAAGACACACACACAAGTCTGGGGCGCTACTCTCTATTAGATGAAGGGTTGCTGGCCGCGGAGTCGTAACTGCTTCTTCATCGCCTCCACGACCTCCATCTCCTTGCGCGTCTCCTCTGCCATCTTCTTCATCCAGTCCATGACGCGGGATTTCTCGACGAGAGCCTTCATCATCTGTTCCACGACCGCATTATGTACCTTGACAGTAGCCGGGTGCTTGATGCGGAGCTTCGCCAACTCCTCCTTCTGTTCCATGACGAGGGCCTGTAGCATCTTCATCGAAGAACTACTCTTCTCATGCAGCTTCTTCCAGCCAGCGTTCTCCTCCTTCAGTAGGTCGAGCTCATGGCAGAGCTTTGCTTTGTCCTCCTGAAGTTGCAGGATTTCGCCGGTTGCCTTCTTATTTGACGCAATGCTATTCGTCAGCAGTATCACCAAGCCGGTGGTCAACTCCCCCTGCTCATTGAGCTCAGTAGGCTTGTCGTCGAAGCTCTCCTTCAGCAGCTCCACTAAGCCGTCGGTGAACTCCTCATGCATATTTACCTGATCGGGCATGTCGTCGAGGGATAACGACTCCAGCGCCACCAGCTCGGCATGTTCGCCTCTGCAGCTACGACTCTCCTGGGAGCCCTCGCCTCCGCGGCTAGGGAGCTCCTGGGAACCCTCACCTATCTCTGCCAGGTGGCGAGCCCTCTCTTTTTTTCACGGCCTTGGTTGCCGCTCCCTTGTTATGAGTAGTTCTCGACCTAGAGCTCTGCACACCGGCCATGGCAAGGACAGACGAACAAGAAAAGACTTCTGAGGAGGAAGTGGTAGATTGATATTTGGCTAGGTACTAGTTCCCCTTTTTATAACCTAGTACTAGCACTAGTACTAAAACCTGCATAGTGGGAACACGTTCAGGTTTGATTCATAGTACTAGGTGTGAGCAGGTTTGCACTTAATTATACTATACACTTTCGAATGTGATGGGAAGAAGCTAAAGTTTAATTGATGGTTTTGGTTTTAAGGACCGAAACGGCTTCCGATGAGTTTCCTGGAACACAAATTTCAAGTACTACTGCTCAAATACGGTCCCACAAGTCAGTGATGTAATTGGTCGTACATGTCAGAGTAAGCTGATGCGTGTCGCGGGTCCGATCGACCGTCTATTGGTGCGACCGACCGTAAGTATTACACGAGGGAGAGTTCTAGTTGTGGCTTCGGGTGATTGTCACGACCAAGCATTCAAAAACTAGTGATAAATCAATTACCATCTTTTTACAAACGATCAAGTATTTTCATAGGAATACAATACATACATATGGAGTGATTGTCATGGTTGCAAACTGCCATGGCGCCGCAAGTTCACTACATCAACAACTGAATAGGTCACTTCATCATCGGCGCGGAAGGATGGCAACTTACCTCACCTACGATGCATGCCCAGCGGCACCGCCGCAGCTGGTCCAGCGATTTGGCTTCTCCTCCCGCCCATTTGAACAGTTGCACCAGCTGCTCATGCCATTCTGCAGGCATGCGCATTCTTTCCTCCGTAGTTGACTCCGTGAATATGATCTCTGCCATTAGCCCTAGCTCGAAATAAACGTGATGCTGCCAGATGCTGACATCCCTCAACATCTCTTTCTTGAGATCGACTTGTGCCTCCACCTTGTGTTGCGCTAGGCGTAGCTCCTTCGAATTTCTCTCCAATCGATGCGACGCTTCCTTGATCCGATTTTCCCTTGCTGCCCACCACTTGAAATGCAGCCCCGGCATGTCCTCCGGCACCACCGATCTGTGATTCCAAAGCAATGGATCCCCTCTAAGACACATCTGGGTTTCGCTCAAAGGCGGCAGTGTTGCGGGCCGTAGTGAGAGGGCAGCCCGTGGGATCTTGGGATCTAAGGCATTATCCATGGTGGCATCCTCCATGGCGGGATCCGGTGGGCGAGGCGGGGATGCGAGCCTAGGCGCTCGGAGAGCCCTACGAGGCTAAGATAAAGATAGTACTACTCCACTTCGTCCATGTTTAAATACAAAGGCCACCAATAGTAGCCCTGGCAAAAATTGATCATGCTGCCTGCATCCTGGTTTATTGGCCCCCTTTTTTTGTGCCACTTTCTATCACATGCATAAATATTATGTTACTTAAAAATATGGTCAAAATTGGCACAAAATACAAAGGAGACCAATGGAAGTAGCAACCCATGATTAAACTACTCGCATGCACATAGTGGAGTAGTAATGTCTTTCTCAACTACTTCCTCCCTCACGTCCACTCAATTTGCATGTGTTGTATTAATTTACCATCAATGAAGTGAAGGACTTTACATGCGTCAAATTAACACATGGGGTGGATATTCATACAAAAATGCATCCCACCGTGTACCCACGTGTGCGTGCGTGCACATCTTTGTTTCGTGAATGTACTGCCAATGTGCCTGAGAGAGGACAAGTACATTCTTCTGGAACCCACAGCACGTCACTGTGATCAATCCACACAAGGATGTCGCGACAACACCTACACATGTGCCATGTGGCTTTATGAACTGAAAGAGAGACACTGTGTAGCGTGCAATTGGAATTCTAGGTTATGTGTTTTGCACATATTGGAAGTACTAGTAAGGTACATGTGCATTGCACACATCAGATTTGGCAACCAAATTATGAATAATACCACACTATAGCATGTAAGCTTTGAGTCATATATGCATGATGTAGACGTTCATTTAATTCTTATAGTTCATCTCATTCAAAATCAATTAGTTTTTATAAAAATAGTTAGGGCCTCCTTGATTCGTAGGATTTTGCAAAACGTGGGAATAGGAAAAACATGGGATTGTAGTGGAATGTTGTCTTGAATCCTATAGGATTGTACGAGTGTTTGATTCTGCATAAAAACGTAGGATTCTTTTGAAGAGGTTTGAGTGGATGGAAAGTTTGCTATGAAATCTAGTGCAAATGAATCCTATGGAAAAATTCCTATGGTTTACAATCCTATGAATCAAACAACCAAGATAGGAAAAATTCCCAAGGATTAGAATCCTCCAAAATTCCTTTGAGAATCCTTTGAATCAAAGAAGCCCTTAATCTATTTTATGATTCATGAAATTGTGTGTTGTAAAGCATAAAGTAAAAACAAATAATGGCAATTCAACTAGAAAAAAAGTTTGGGCAGTTATGATACGGAAGATTCTAGAACAAAGGAGAAGCACTTGTGTTTTGTGGTTTGTGCATTATGCTTAAGTTCAACCATGGAGTCTGCTAGATTGTACATGTGGCAAAATCCGGTGGGGGGCTCAAAGACGGTGCGAGGGGACAAGTGGAGGGAGACTATGAAGGACTGCACAAGTGCGAGATCGATATTCAAAGAGAGGGGGAGAGAACGTGCGTTGTCGCGCGCAGTGGCCGAGCCATGAAAAATAAATGAGCTAGGGGCCAAGCATTCCTAATCCTTTACGAGGAGGGCCAATTCATCAACTTAAACCATTTTACCAGCAATTGATCTACTGATCAAATTCATATTAGCCTCAATATATATAGTGATGTTAGGGGGGGTAGGGCCCTTGCTGCCCCTGTCTTCGCCACTGTGCGCGCGTCTGAGAGATGAAGCGAAAGGCATGGATCATGAGAGGGGGGCGTTGGATATATAATTAATGTGGGTGAATTAGCTATGTAATCCTATATAGAGAGGTATAGATTGATCGACGTGTACGTGGGAAAGAGGGTGAGACCTCACTAGATATATAGATTGATCGGTTTGTGTGGAAAACTGGGAAAGACCTAGCTATATACACACACACACATAACGGAACATCGATCATTGCGCATGCACGTGAGAGATAATGAATTCCCGATATGATGAAGAGGGGGAGGTGTGTGTGTGTGTGTGTGTGTGTGTGTGTGTGTGTGTGCATGGGAGACCGACCTGAGGAAAAAGATTGCATGTGTGCAATGGATAATGTCGAGTGGTAGTGTGTGTGCATGCATGCACGAGAGAAAGTTAGTGGTACAATTGTAAAGAGAAGACGACTGTGTGGGTGTATAAGACTAGGTGAGGTCATAATCATTCTAAAGTTGAATTCAAATATTTGAATAAGAGATCATGATGTTTGAAACCCATGCATGCATGAATATAACTGAGATATGCGCGGTGTGGTTTGGAAATGAGCATGCTATACTGTATGCACATTGAACAAGGTTAGACTGATTTGAATTTGAGATACCGATGGCAGATATCGTTTGGCCACATTGCATCCGTGCATGAACACACTATTCTAATTGGAGGTGATGGGTGGCTTTCGCATCACATATCTATATATATACCCCTATATATTATACATTTTATATAGTGTGCGAATAAGTTTAACTTTGAAATATGGTCGTTGGATGAAGCCAACCCGACGGTGCAGAGATGGTAAATCTGAGCACTACTAGCCGTTGGATATCATCTACATTCCACCAGATTTTGCCACATGTACAATCTAGAAGACTCCATGGTTTAACTTAAGCATAATTCACAAACCTCAAAACACAAGCACTTCTTCTTTGTTATATAATCTTCTGTATCATAATTTCCCAAATGTTTTTACTTTATGGTTTTTACTTTATGCTTTACAACGCACAATTGCATGAATCTTAAACTAGATTAGCTTTCTAATAAAACCTAGATGGTTTCGAATGAGATGAACTATAAGAATTAAACGAACATCTACATCATGCATATATGACTGAAAGCTTACATGCTATAATGTGATATTTATTCATAATTTGGTTGCCAAATCTCATGCGTGCAATGCACGTGCACCTTACTAGTCTAAATGGTGTTTGTTTGTGTGTGTGTGTGTGTGTGTGTGTGTTGTGCGTATTAAACACATTGTACGTAGTATCATACATGCTTTAGATTCTGAACATCTAGCTAGACTACATGTACTATGATTTGGATTCAACATAAAATGGATACATATATTTGGTCGTATGTACATGTAGTTCGTATTTACGTAGGAATTTACTGCTGCTATATTCATGTCATGTGTTGTGAAGATAATATTTAGATGGTTGTATAACTAACCCAAGTAAAATCCCATTCAAATAGGTAAAATGTACTCAAATTTAGTCCATATGCTAGACAACAAGAATTGTTTTTTATTGTTGAGGGAAGTGCAAATTGATTTTGTACTATACACATTAAGTTTGTTGTCCCGATTTTTTTAGTTTTCTTGTTGTTGTGTTTGAATGCATTTCTAGTAATATAGTAAGACGAACATGGCTCTCTTTAGTGGTGAGGTGCGAATTGTCTTTCTTTTTGTAGTACATGTTAAGCTTGTTCTCATAAAATTTCAAGCTGTGCCTTGTGATGCCAAAATTTCAAGCAAGCATCTCTGTCTATCGTGCTGCGAAACTCCCGCCTCTTCAACCTGCGCCTTGTTACCCCAAAATATTGAAGATATATCTTTGTCTCGTTGTGCTCCGAAAACTTCCTACATCTCAACCCGCGCCTTGCCATCCCAAAATTACAATGCGCGCGAAAACTCCCACCTCCTGCGAAATCCTGACACGTGAAATGCCCATGATACCCCTGAACCGAAAGGACCGCCTAGCTCAAATCGGTGAGGGTACTTTCATAACTTACCCCACATTTTGGACAAGTGCGTCCCTAAGCCATGGTTCCCCCCTCCCATGATATCCGCCCACCCATTCATACACCGAGGCTACGAAAACCCATGAAGTCCCACACCCTCCTTCGTCCGCCACCCAACCGGAGCCTCTTCCAGGACGATGTTGTCCACAGCAACACCTTGTTGTCCCTCATCCACCGCACCAGATGAGGATCCGTCGTCGATCTCGTCATCCCACCGGTTCAGCCACCCCATCCTCCACCTCCAAGGAGCTGCCCCGATGTTCCCCTCGTCTTTCGCACCATAACAATTTCCACACCGCCGTCTTCACCTGCACCACCGGAAGAGCAGCATCATCACCATTTCCTCGAATGAAGCTGAGGCCTAATCGGCTCCACTAAAGAGGTTCTACACTAATCGCTGCATTTTCTTCTTGATTTGGTCTCACGATGCTGACGACGCTCGGTCTCAAGCTGACATGTCACGGCTCCGTCCACTTCCTCCACGGGGTCACTCCCTCGGCGGCGATGTCCACATTAGTAGGACCTGCTGCTGCTTTGGCTTTCACTCGCGCTGCTGCTCTCTCGTTCCCCTGCCTGGTCTCCTCTTGCTCTTGCTCACGATGTTGCTCTCGCTCTTGCTCTTGCTTGCGCTGCTGCTCTCGCTCTTGCTCTTGCTTGCGCTACTGCTTCGATTTAGTTACACTTCAGTGGACTGAATCGACTTTTGGGTCAGTCGCTTTTTAGGGGGTGGGGGGGCTTGCCGAAGTAATGGAAGAACCAGCCGAAGCGGGGAGGGTGGCTCGCCGAAGAGG